>NC_058411.1:55823938-55955938 GCF_002201575.2 Neomonachus schauinslandi | reverse complement strand
TATATATATATATATATATATATATATATATATATATATATATATACTGTGTTTTTTTCCTATGCATACATATAAAGTTTAATTTATAAATTAGGTCAGCAAGAGATTAACAGCAATAGCTAATAATAAAATAGAATAGTTATAATACACTGTGATAGGAGTTATGTGAATGTGGTCTTTCCCTCTCAAAATACCTTATTGTACTATACTCACCCTTCTTCTTGTGATGATATGAAATGATAAGATGCCTATGTGATGAGATGAAGTGAGAGAAGTGATGTAGGCATTGTGGCACAGCATTTGGCTACTACTGACCTCTGACCACACATCAGAGGACCATCTGCTCCTAGACCGAGGTTGATCACAGGTAGCTGAAACCACAGAAAGCAAAACTGTGAATTAGAGGGGTTATTGCACATGATCCAGAAGTAGCAGGTTATTCCTGGGAGGACTAGGTAACAGTGGCCATAAAGTTCTTTTTCTGTGAGAAGGGGAATTGTCCTTCCTCTACCTTCAAAGTAATGTGTCTGATATGCAGTAATACAAGCCATACTGGATTGGCTTTATGATGATGGAGATGTTCATCCAGGTCATGGTAAATGCTGTGTTTATCTGAGCACCTTTTGCGTGGGCATTCCATGTAAATTCACTGCTGTAAAATCACGCAACCATCCAAATGTCCATATCAGATTTGTTGTCTCAGTTTCCACTTATAAGTTTTAAAGATGTTTAAAAAATTAGGGTGATTCACAAGAGAATGGGAAAAGACAGAGTATTGAAATATTTATATGGTTATTAAGAAATGGACTGGGTAAGGAGACATGGATGGGATTGAAATGCAGCACTATCAGAGGTGAGGTGGACTGACTGGAGACTTTCACCATTTAAGGGCCTAAACAAATCACCCTATTTAACCCAGTTTGGAGGAATTTTTAAAACTAAAGGCAAAAATGGAAATGAGAAACCTGACATCAAATCATCAGGGATAAATTAATGAGGAAGAGCATTGACAAAGGGACCAGGGTCCTTTGGTCCAACGCCTGCTGTATGCACATGTGTGGGTAAATGGCCAGGGGTAGAGAAGAAGAAATCTTTCTGAGGCTCCTTGACATCAGAACCCAAAAACTGGGTTCTTTAATGAAGACCTAACAGGACTACAGTTAGATTGAAAGGATATGTATGTGCAAACATTGATAAATTAAGGTGAAAGTTGGGATAAAAATTGCTTTAGAGAAGATAAGTGCCAGTATAAAAATTGTGGGGCAAGCTGAATTCACTTTAATGAGGAATGGTGATTCAGCAGAAAATGATTTGTTTACTAGAATGAGGAGATTTGAGGTAATTCTTTTCCAGGAGGAAGACCTACCATTACTCAAATTTTCCTGAAGCCTAAATGCTATGTCCTTCCATGAAACACTTTCTGTTTACTTTCATTACTATTCTTTACCAATTTTCAGAAGGATGGAGTAACTCTTCTCATCATGAGCCTTATACGTTTCAAGAATTACAGTGGTATCTAGTGCCTTCTACCTTACTTTTTTTATATTAAGATCTTTCACCCTCCTCTCTTATTGCTTGAGCTTGCCTCCTCTACTTCCTCACCATCACACCACAGAGCCATTGAATGCCCTGATAGAATGCTGCTTCCGTCCCAGAAAAACCTGTTCACCTGACAAGTAAACACTCAAGTCGTTTTAGACAAATCTGTAGTATAAAATTGCCTCTCTTAGTTTCTTTGCATCACTTAATTCCATATTCCTTCATAGAAAAGCAGGTTTTCTTTTTTTTTAAAGATTTGTATTTATTTGAGAGAGAGAGTGCGCGCTTGAGTGGGGGGAGGGGCAGAGGGAGAGAATCTCGAGCAGACTCCATGCTGAGCATGGAACATGATGCGGGGCTTGAAATGACAACCTTGAGATCAGGATCTGAGCCGAAACCAGGAGTCGGACGCTCAACTGACTGAGACACCCAGGTGCCCCCAGTTTTCATTCTTATGTCTGAATCTAATATTCCATGAGCATTCGTTTTCTATTATTACTGTAACAATTTTGGTGACTTAAAGCAACACAAATTTATTCACTTAGAGTTATGGAGGCCAGAAATCTGAAATTAGTTTGGGCTAAAATCAAGGTGTTTGCAGGGTTGGTTTCATCTGGAGGCTCTAGGGAAGAGTCCATTCCCTTGCCTCTTAAGGCTTCTGTAGACTGCCTGCATTTCTTGGCTCATGTCTGCTTCCTCATATCATTCTAACTTCTGTTATCACATTTGCTGCTTCTTCTTTTGCCCTCATTCTTTTGGCCTTCTTATAAGGACCCCTGTGAGAATATTTAGGGCCAACCCAGATAATATCCAGGGTAACTATCCAGGAAAGAAGATACTCTTAGAATTATCCAGGATAATTATCCAGGAAAATCTCCCCATGTCAAGGTCCTTAATTTAGTTACATTCACACATCTGTTGCTATATAAGATGACATTCACAGATTGTAGAGATTGTGAGGTGGATACATTAGGGGATAATTATTCAATAACCCATCATATCAATATCATAATTTAAATTTGTTAATATCAGTATTTTGAACTATTTAAATTTCTACTTTCTATTTTTCCTTGCTATTTATAGGCAAAGTATACAGATGTTCCATGAATCTCTTTATCTGTTTTATAACATGATTTTCAGTTTATGTGCAATCCACACATATCTGGTGTTTACTGCTGGTGGGAAAAAAGAGAATGGAAAACACTAAAGCAGTGTCATCAGTCTTTCTTCTTTAGTAATGAGATGCAAGTGACTTCTGACTTCTTGGTTGATTATCTAATTGGAATGTTAAAACAAAAGTTGTCTTGAACTCTGGCCAACTTAGATCTTGAAGCTGCTGTTTATGTGACTCATTTCTTCCCCTGCCTCATTAATTTCCATCTTTTCAACCCATATTACATGAAATTTATCATCAAATTAACATTAATTACTTACCTCTCCCAAATACTCCTTTTATTATTCATCTAGGCATTTTCCTGTCACTCGTTTGACACTATGGTGAATTAACATTTTTAGAGTAGCAAGTATGTTAGAAATATCTAATTTTAGTAGTCAGAAGAAATGTCCAGAAGGGCTGTTTACATGATTAAATAATTTTAATAAGTGGTAAAATTTTGAAACCCTCCTCTCCTAAATCAAGTAAGTAAAATCTTGATTCTGTATCACGGTAGGTATAAGATAATTTGTGGGACTCTTACCTGTGATATTTCCAGTTTTAGAAATAGTTGGTACTAATATGTTAATCTTAGCAATTAATTCTATGAAAAGACCCTGGTGCCATAGAAATGGCATGGGTTTTAGAACCAGATACACAAAGGGATTGTCTACATCTACCGCTCACTTTTTGGGTGACTTGGCAAGATTCCTACAGTCTTTGTACCTCAGTTTTCTTTTCTGTAAAATGGTGTTAACAAATACTATCAAATGTTATGAAGTAGTTTTAAAGGGTTGAAGACATAATGGATGGAACCACTCTGTCACAACTTAGACATTCAAAATAAGTTCATTTCTGCCAGATTCATTATCATTATAAAATTTATAATTTGGTAATGAATATTGTTTTTCTTAGACCAAATAGGCCTGGTGGATTGCAGAAGGGAGAGGAAATGTTCCAAAATCTTGTTGGTAAATAACAATACCTTTACTGATTATAATAGGTTTCCTTGATTTCATCATAAGAATATGTTAGTTAGCTATATTATGGCTTTGAAAATGTCTTTTATGCACTATAGTTATTCTTTTTTTTTTAAGATTTTATTTATTTATTTGACAGAGACATAGCGAGAGAGGGAGCACAAGCAGGGGGAGGTGGAGAGGGAGAAGCAGCCTTCCCACAGAGCAGAGAGCCCGATGTGGGGCTTGATACCATGACCCCGGGATCATGACCTGAGCCAAAGGCAGATGCTTAACGACTGAGCCACCCAGGCACTCGCATAGTTATTCTTTTATCTGATTTTCTGCTATTACTGTTTGGAAAAAATTTACTAATTACACTGAATTGAATTTTCTTAAATCATTGGTTCATAAGTATTATATGGCCATAAAGAAATATTTCTGTTTACTTGATGATATCTGATGACCACTTTTACAGAAGCTTAATTATTTAAACACAAAAATTATGGAAGTGTATTTAAAATAGTAAAATAACTTTATTAAATATAAGCTTTTTCTACATATTTTAGCCATAGTATTATTAAAATTAAAAATGTCAAAGAATCTGCCTAGGTGGAATGTGTTAAAAAATTAAATTTTAATCTAAAGTCACTATTAAAAAAGACAAATATTGAAAAAATAATGTGGAAAATGCTATATTTATATTTATACTCAAGTAAGTTCTATTTTATTTTAATATTTTTAAAAAGCAATAAATCAAATTAATTGGTCTGGCATACAGTGTAGAAGAAGAAAGGTCGAGGAAGTTAGTCAATTTACATTCTCATCTCTACCACTCCCTATCTAGGACCTTCATGGTATTTGAATTCATTTTCTTAGACAATTAATACTCATAAATGAGACTACTATGATCCTTTTACCATAACATATATTACTGATTTTACTGTGGTTTATAAAATAATTACTAGTTCATGCTGCATTTTTCTCTTAGACTATATGATCTCTAGATGATATTGTTTTTGTGCATACTTTCTTTCTCTAAAACTCCTAGAACAATTCTCAGAGTAAAGTATTCACATTCACATGATATTAAGTTGATTTCTGTTATTTTAATTCTTAATCTCAAATTTGGTAGGTTTTATCCTCTGTATGATAAAATTAGACACTTTAAAAAATAACATTTCTGATTATATTCTTGTCCAAAAAGTCATCATATAGAAAAATAATACAGTGGGTTGGATCCCTAGGTTGACAATAAGTCTTAACACAGAGCTTGCAACAGAAGTGGTATTCTGACTTGCAGTAAAAGAAAAGCACTTTTAGACTTCTAGCTGTCATTGCCTCCATTTAAATGTTTTGAACATTTTTTCATTATTAAGGGCAAAATGATAGTTAATTCTTAGCATTTGGGGTTGCTTACGTTTAGCCAGCTATTGTGATAGGTCTTTATATTTTCTCTTTTACTTTGAAAAACCACACCATGAGGTATGAATTAATAATATCCCATTGTATAGAGGGAGACTTTTTTCTTGTAATGGCCGTATGAATGGCTTAAAGCAAAGAGCCTGGACAATGTTACACATTTGAAAATCATTTACTATAGTAGTGGTACTCAAAATGTGGTTTCTGGAACTCTAAGGGAAGCTTGATGTCTAAACTAGTTTCCTAGTAATTCTCAGACATTATTTGCCTTTTTTACTGTGTTGAAATTACACTGATAATAAAACACTGCATCAAAAACTAATGATGTACTGTATGGTGACTAACATAACATAAATAAAATTAGAAAAAAAAGAAAAGGCAAAGGTGGGTACTACTGCTGGTTCCTTACCACGAATGAAGGCAGTGACAACAAACTGTGCAAGTATTATTGTATCCTTTACTACCATGCACTTGTAGTAAAATAAAACAAACAAGAAAGAAACAAAAGCAAAAAGCCAGTTTGACTTTACAATATCCTTGATGAAGTTTTAAAATTGATCACTTTTATTAAATTTCAACCTGTGAGTATATGTCATTTTAATATTCTCTGTAATAAAATGAGAAGTCCACATAAAGAAACTTTGGAGCATATTGAACAATGATGCAAGAAAAACACTTGCATAAATATGCAACTCCTAAGTTGCTCTAGCTACTTCTTTTCATGCCACACAATTTTTACTTGAAAGAATGATTAAGAGACAAACTATAACCATTAAGATTTGGATATTTTGCAGACATTTTCCTGAAAATAAGTGAACTATATCTATCCCTTCAAGGAAAACAAAGGAGATTATTTGTTGCCAATAATTAAAGTTAAGCTTCTAAGCAAAAAAAATAAACATTTGACAAACTTAACCACTTTCATGAGCTTGAGAGCTCTCTAATACTTAAAATGTTTCTGATTACATCAGTGGCTATATTATCAAATTTGATCTTCCAATATTGTATAATGAAATTTTTCAACTTCTGGAAGATCTCTATAATGTAGTGAACTAATACATTTCAAATGAGCAGAGCATTATATTACAACCTATGCGTGGGAAAATGATTCATTCAAAGTGCAAGATAGATCAATAGATTTTAACATAACAAAGTAGGAAAAGTTCATTGATATGGCTTCAGATTCCATACTGAAATTAATCCTTAAAAGTTACTTGTAGAGTTTTGATGTGCCATCAATGAAGAATATCCATAGTTATTTAGAGAAACTAATAAAATACCTCTTCCCTTTCTGAGTGAGATTGGGTATTCTTCATATACTTCGGAAGAAAATAAAATTTTAAGACAGCTTGAATGAAGAAGCCTTTATGATAATTTGGCAGTCTTTTATTTAGCCAAATACTTAAGAGACTTGCAAAATTATAAACAGTGCCATTCTTCTCACCATTTTTGGTTTTGTTTTTATTTTTTTAAGATTTATTTATTTATTTGAGAAAGAGAGTGCAGGCAGGTGCATGTGTGCACATGAAGGGAGGGGCAGAGGGAGAGAATCTTCAACCAGACACCTCACTGAGCACAGAGCCCCAGGCGAGACTCCATCTCAGGACCCAAGAGATCACGACCTGTGCTGAAACCAAGAGCCAGACACTCAACCGACTGAGCCAGGCACCCCATCACCATTTTTGGTTTTGAAGAATATTGTTTTTTTTCCATAAGTAGTGATATTTATGTAAACATGGAAGGGGTTATTATATATAGCTTTAAATTAATAAATACATGTATTTTAACTTCTCAGTTTTAATTTTGTGTACATGTAATTTAATTCCACAAAAAACTTTGGAGCACAAAGCACCTATAGGTTTAGAAAGGTAGAGAATTGTTATACTACATAGCAAGAGAAAAATTTATAGAGATTCAAGTAAAGAGGCACGGAAAGAAGTCCAGAGGTGAACAGTGGGGTTCAGTTAGTGACATTGGTAACAAAAAGATGGGGACAGATTCAGTGGTATTTAAATATAGACAAAACAGGAATTGTTCATCGATTCATTATGAAACATGAAAGAAAGGAAGATTCAGGAATGATCCAGAGTTATCTAGCATGAATGACGATTCAATGGATAGTGACACCATTTACTAAAATAGGAGCAAAAATAGGCTCTGTGAGTTGGGGGAAGGAGGAGAGTAATCTAGTGCAGTGAAGAATTATGAGTTCAAATTCAAAAGTAGTGAATCCCTTCTTTGGTTGGATCCTATTCTTTATTGCCTTTTCATGAACTATCACTCAGTAATTTGTCACAATTTAAAACTATTCCTGCTCTCCTGCTGGAGACTTTACAACAAAAGTTTAGGTAAAACCAACCTCTTTCAGAATCTTATACTTTTTATGAATCCCTTATTCTTGAAACTCATTCACCCCTTGGTTCAGGAATCTGCTCCCTCTTGGGATTTTTTGTCCTCTTACTCTTGCAATCTTATCCTTCTCTACCTATGTATCAATTATTGGTTATTTTCTTTTTTTTTTAAAGATTTTACTTATTTATTTGAGACAGAGAGAATGAGAGACAGAGAGCATGAGAGGGAGGAGGGTCAGAGGGAGAAGCAGACTCCCCGCCGAGCAGGGAGCCCGATGCGGGACTCAATCCCGGGACTCCAGGATCATGACCTGAGCCGAAGGCAGTCGTTCAACCAACTGAGCCACCCAGGTGCCCCCAATTATTGGTTATTTTCAAGACTTTAATTTTGTGCTTGACCTGGAAATGCATTTAGCTGCATCTTCAAGGTATGGAGAAATGAGGTCAGCAGATAGCTTTTAGCTTTCAGCTCCTTTAGTGTCTGCCTCAGGTGAAGAAAGCCACCTGTCCAGAGGGCACACTATTCCCAACACAGCCTATTTCTGATGACTGAACAAGGCAAGAGGTATAAATGCCCAGCCATTTCAGTTCAATGCTGATAAGCAGTTCTCACAGAAAAAAATCCCTGCCAGGTTGCCTCTGGCTTTGTTGGGAATACATTGAATTTCAACTTCTCCCTCCACTCAACCCTATTCCGCCCGCATTTTTTCACAGATATTGAGCTCACAAACTGCATCTCAACATCTGCTTCCAGAGAATAAAACCTGCAGAAGTTGATATTGGGATTGGTCCTAGGAGTAGGTTATAAGATGAGGTTTTATAGCTAGGGGATACATGATCCAGTTGGCACTGAGAATCTCATCACCAACATTTTCTGGCACAAGATGGAAGTCCAGTTGCTAAAACATTTATTGCTGGTGAATTGGGACAGTAGCAGTTGAATGGAAGATAGAGCAAGTATGATATGTCTTTCATTTCAAACTTATTATGTGAAATGGTACCTGAAAGAACAATGGGATTGGATGCTTTTTGCTAAACTACACTAACCTACACTAACTCAATAGAAAATAATATATTACTAAGGAAAATTAGTAAGTGATTGAAAACCAAGAGGAAAGGCCAAAGGGTTTCTTTGTAAGATAAATGAAACCTTCCTCTCCTTCAGTAGAGAAGCAAAGAAATCTGAGAACCAAGGTAAAGACATAATAATGGTTGAGTGGCTTAACTTTATAGAACAATGTCTCCAACCAAAGCTAGTCTATCATTCCAAAGTCAGGGCTCTAGTTGGGAACACCTGGGATTTTGATAGGTGCAATGGGATATCTAGTTAGATGTCTCCAAAGATTTTGACCACACAGCCTCCTCTGACACTTCTGAGCCTGTAGAAGTGACCCACCCCTTCCTACAAGAACTAGAACTCCCAAATTATTGGGAAAAAATGCAGAGGCATTTCCCTAGAAATCAAAAGTGCTCTTCTTAGGCTACTTCTTATCCATTAGATCTATAATGAGGGTTAATTCACAGTATAACATAGAGAGGACATGGAAGGCCTGATATAAGGGAGGAAAGAATAAACTCCAAAGGAGCTAGGAAACCTAGATATCATATACCAGCAGGGGTAGGGGGAATACATGTGTGAGTGGATTCCTGGCCTGTGACACCAGGTTAGAAAATTCAGAGGGGAAGAGTTGATTGACCTGAAGCACTCTCCCAAGATACAGGATTTTACCTCCTGGGAAGGACCCCAGGAAATGGTGTGACTTCACTACTAGGATGACTCCCAGAGGAAAATAAAACATGATAACCAATTTTGATTAAAGTTAAAATGTCAAAGCTGTAATAAGAAATGTTGGAGGAAGGGAATAAAAGGCTCAAGGAATTAGATATGCTAGATTGGATATACTATCTGTAGCTGGAAGAGACAGTAAAAATCATTTTTCACCAGAAAGCTCAGAGGTCATACTATTCTTAAAATCTTAAGGTTTTCACTGGAAAGAGGAATACTTTTACTACTAAAAAGATCATGAGTTTCTCTCCTCCCTAGGCAAGGGCTAATGGTATTGAAAACTTATTGCAGAACTTGGCCAGAAAACATTAAAAATTGTGATAAAACCCTGAAACAATAGAATCATGTGGTGGTGATTAAGCACCAGAAGGCAAGTGGATACAATTGTCATAGTGAGTGTCAAAGTGCCTTCCAAGGGGGTCTCACCACATGGACACGCTTAATAAAGCATAAGCACATTAGGGAGAAAATAAATTGATACCCAAAGAGAATTTTAAATTTATGTTGGAATCTGTGGACATCTTGAATATCAAAATAAAATAAAATAGTTCTATAATATAGTTATCCAAAATATGTTTATTGGTTTTATGATTGACACTTGTATGACAGTTTGTATGTTTGGGATATTAGGCAGAAAAGAGTTGTCTATGTTTGCCATTACAGTGGAGAATGAGCAGGGACAGGAAGGGCATTTAGGACGCATAACAGTAAGTGAAGATATGAGGAGAAATGAGCTTCAAGTAGGGCTGGCAAGGGAATGAAAAGAAGTGGAATGGAAATATTCAAAGACTTTATAAAGGAAAAATAATAATTGGCCACTCCACAGTTTGAAAGTAGGAATGCTGGAAAAATGAGGAGTAATGGGAAATCAAATATGAAGTTAGTTATTTCAAATTAAACTAAATGGGATAATGAAACCTGAGTAAAAATTATTCACTCAACACATATTTATTGCATGATTTTTCTGTGCCATTCACTATGCTAAAATGTCAATATTGAAATTACACTTCTTAGTGATGAAATGAGAAGTAAAAAAAAGAACAAATGTTAAGGAAGAAGAACACCTATGCCCTTCTTTGAGCAGTTAAAAAATTACTTTTTTTAGGTATGAAAGGGTAACAAGTTGTTTTTTTTTTTTGTTTTTTTGTTTTTTAGTAGTGGTACACAGAAGAAGACTAAATTATTGTGGATTAAAATATTGAAAACATTTCAAATAACAAAAATCAAACAGAAAAACCCCTGCCCACACCTCCCTGCTTCAAGTAGTATATATGTTGAAATGTCATCCTAGGGCACCTGGGTGGCTCAGTCGTTAAGCGTCTGCCTTCAGGTCAGGTCATGATCTCAGGGTCCTGGGATCGAGCCCCACATCGGGCTCCCTGCTCCGCAGGAAGCCTGCTTCTCCCTCTCCCACTCCCCCTGCTTGTGTTCCCTCTCTCGCTGCGTCTCTCTCTGTCAAATAAATAAATAAAATCTTAAAAAAAAAAATGTCGTCCTAGTTTTAGGTAATACTACTTACTTCACTGCTTTATTAAATAATGCACTGTACTGTTTTTTATATGTTCCATTTGAATTCATTTTTACATTCCAATGAGATTTATTTTCCATAAAGCATTGAGGTAAATTTTTTTTTGTGGGGGGAGGGTTGAGGTGTATTTTATAGTTTATATCTAACTCATAATTTTCTATGAAAGGGCCTACTTGATGTACACATTTAATACACATAGAATAATAATGACCTTGTTACAGGTTAATGTAAGGACTCTTGTTGAAGTCAATATATAAAAAGAAATTATACTAAACTTAGAAAACAATTACCAATGTGGTGCAAAATTGTGGCTCCTTAAAATTAAATGTATAATTTTCAAATTAATGAATACATAATGTTTACCATATTGTATATTATAATAATTTTATATATAACAGTGGGCATATAGCATAATATAATAGAAAGTTTAATGAAAGGTGTCACAGGACATAGATGCAATTGTGAGTGCCCTTTATATCTAATAAAATAAAGTATAACTATAATTGTAGGAGAGGTAAGGCATATGATGTGGGTTTGTAAACTATCTATTGGACATTAAATCAAATAGAACAGCAATAAAATATCAGACTGAGTCATGCTGAGTATAACAAGGAAGCAGAAAAAGAAGAACATGTAATTACATTTCACAGCTGCAGAGTGTACCATCCCTGTAGTGTCCCAGCAATAGTTCCTATAAGTGAAATCAAAGATTAAGGACACATTAGGTATTGGCTTTGTAGACAATACAAGTATCAGATAGTTCTGGGTCAGTGACTATACTAAAATATTTGTACATCATTATTTAAATTGGATTTCAGCAAACTGTACTGAGCATAACTTTAGGTTTTGAAATACTTTCTCAAGTCTAGAAATTTTTGGTAGAAATATTTTTCATTTGTAACATATGGTACTCATCAAAAATGTTTTGAGGACGTCAGAAATGTCATATAAAGCTTAAAAAAGGAATAACTTTGTTTTACTTGAATTATAGATTCAACTAAACTCAATTAGACATTTTATTTAACTATTAGTTTCTATTAAAGACTTAAATATTGATGACTTAAATGAAAAAGGGATTTAATTGCCTGGCACGAAATCCTATTTCATTGAATATGATTTCTTAGGTCATACCATCATAGAATTTAGAACTGAAAGTAGCTTCCACTTTTTTTTTTTAATTTTATTTATTTATTTGACAGAGAGAGCACAAGCAGGGGGAGCAGTAGAAGGAGAGGGAGAAGCAGGCTTCCCGCTGAGCAGAGAGCCTGACGTGGGGCTTGATCCCAGGACTCTGGGATCATGACCTGAGCCAAAGGCAGATGCTTAACTGACTGAGCCACCAGGTGTCCCAGTAGCTTCCACTTTATTTATACTTCTTCATTGTATAGTTAGGAAAACAGAATCTCAAATAAAGTGGATTGTGTAACTTTGCAGAGTTATCTCAAACCAAATCTCCCAATCCTTAGGCCAGTCACTGTATTTCTGAACTCTTTAAAGGTTTTCCAACATCATTGAGGAATGAACTTATGTCTCTTTAAAAAATTATGTTGATCAGGGGTGTCTGGGTGACACAGTTCGTTGGGCATCCAACTCTCAGTTTCAGCTCAGGTTGTGATCTCAGTGTTGTGAGATTGAACCCCCGAAAGAGCTCCATGCTCAGCATGGAGTCTGCTTGTGACCCTCTCTCCCTCTGCTTTTGCCCCTCCCCGCTGTGCTCTCTCTCTCTAAAATAAATAAATAAATTTAAAAAAAAATTATGTTGATCAAATTTCCCTTTACATATGATCTAAGTGTAGAAAACATGTATTTTGATTCCTGTTTTAAACTATTTAGATGAAACTTAATGGATTAAATAATTTATAGTTAATATACATGCATAATAGAATCATTATAAAATCTTATAAATTTAAAGTCTATTTTGTGCAAAATATTGCATATACATTTTTAATTTTTTCAATACGATATAGGAGATGTTATATGATGCCAGTCTTCATCTGGCAGGTATAGAAAATAAAGCCCAGAGCACTATAGGACTTTATCACATCAAAAAGCTACTAAATAACAGCGGTATCTTTTTTCAAACTTTTTTTTTCATTTAATTTTTAACATTTTATGTTTAAACTATACCAAACAATTATTTCTATATTCCTTAACAGTCATTAATCAAGTGCTTACTATTGTGAAAATATTGCCCTAGATTTGAGATACAGGAAGGATGCTCACATTCAAAGACACTGAGGTCTAACTCTATTCTATAAACTTGGTCTCTGGGTCATTTGTACCAGAATTACCTTGCTTGCAAAAAAGTGGAGACTCTGGCTCCAAGAATCAGGATCTCAGAAAGCAAGTTCATGGGATTTATCTTTCTACTTTAAACCTCAGATGACTTGAATACATATTACAGTTTAAGAAACATTGACAGTACTAGAAAATGGATGAAGGTGCATGCTGTGTGAATACCAAAATGGTGAATTTGCTTTTTTACATTAGATGGAAATGAAACATCTTTGCAGCAACTCTGAACTACAAATATGGGTATTTTTCTCGTGTTTCCATATGAAGAAATGATCTCGGAAATCCAGATGATATCTCCCAAAGTGATACAATTTCTGGTGAGTCAGGATTTGGTCTTAACTTTTCAGTTGAATCCTCTTAAACTTTATCTATGATGACACAATCATTTTTGAAAATCCAAACGGATGTAGGTCCTTCAATTGCCTATGTCAATATTTTCACTGGAAAATGTGCAAGAAGTAAAATAACCATGCACTTTTTTTTTTCCTCAGTTGATTTTTCAGACCTTAGTCTGAAACGTTAGTATCAACTGAAATTCATGAGAATTTAGTCATAAAGTATTCTTAATTACAAAGCTGAGGCAGGGACCCCTGGGTGGCTCAGTAAAGGTTAAGCATCTGCCTTCAGCTCAGGTCATGATCCCAGGGTCCTGGGATCAAGCCCTCATTGGGCTCCCTGCTCAGTAGGGACTCTGCTTCTCCCTCTCCTTCGGCCATCCCCCGAACTCCCTGGCTCATGCTCTCTCTTTCTTTCTCTCTCTCAAATAAATAAATAAAACCTAAAAATAAAACAAAACAAAAAAAAGCTGGGGCAGGATATGAGTGAACTTGCATTTTTTTCATATAGGCTTTCTAGTTTTGAAGATTATAAAGAAGCTGCTAATTATTTAAAAAGATCCCTTTCCCCTACTTCTGGGCATTAGCGAGACCACATTTTCTAACCTTTCTCATTACTGGTATGACCTTGAAACTGAGTTCTAACCATGAAATAGGAAACAGAAGGGGGATATTTGCCACTTGCTGGCCGGTGTTCTGAAAACTTCCCCCTTTGCTTTTCCATACTCTTTTCCTCCTCTGTTTGACAAAGATGGAAACCCACAGAATTAAAGTGTAAAGTATTTACTAAAGTAAGCCTAGGTTGCCACCAACCATTTTCCTATTCTGTAAACTTAAAAAAAAAATCCTGTGTGTTCAAACCTTTACAACTGTAGTGATTTATCTATGTATTAATTCAGCCTAGCTATAGTAATACAAAGAAGAAAACTAAGTTAATGTTTGGTGAAGACACTTAAATTTGACCATGAGTTTTAGTGGCAAGAAAATGAGTGAGAAATAATAAAAGCACATTTACAAATTTTAGGCAAAAACTATAATTTTATTATCCTGAATCACATGGTCTATTTATGCATGAATGGCCAATATATCAAATGATATTAGACAGCACCTCTTATTAGATCCAAGTTTTCTCTTGCCAAATTGCTTGGGTTTTTCACAATGATGGGTATTATAATATTTTGTGAAATTAGTCTTCCTGTTTATAACTACTTCACTAAATCTCAAAGAATGATATAGCCTGATACGAATGTTTGCTAAAGCTGAAGTGTGATATAGAGATCTCAGATGTCTGAACATTCTTTTCAAATACCCCTTGAGTCCCCTGACTAAAGGATATTTTGATTTTTGTGTGTTACCTTTTCAAAACAGATTCATCTTTTCCCTTGGCATCTGTGGTAGTTAATAATTCATCCTGGTTCCCATCTGCAGGGATGACAGCCTCGGTGCCCTTCTTTAGTATTTCAGAAATAACCTTTCTGGAGAATCACATTACAGTTCTTGTGATGATACTTATCTACTGAACAGATAAAATGTGAACTTAAAGAGCAAAGCCAGCTTTAGCTTTTCAAAAAATGAGGTTCAGTCTAATTAAAAAAAAAAACAAAAACAGTTCATCTTACCTTAACTAACCATTTTCCTTAACCAGTTTATATAAGTAAACATATAACTTCATTTTTTGAGGAACATTAGTCATCTGCAATTTGGTGATGAAAACACCAATGGGGAAATTATTGCCACAAATCAGAAACCACCAGAGGACTGGAAAAAAAGGTCATGTATGTTTAAGGGGGAAAAGGATGTTTTAAAATTATTTTAAGAATATGTATAGGGCTAAGTATTCATATACTAAAATAGTATGTAGATATTAATAATTATGTTTTAAAAGAACTTTCACTGCTATTGAAAAGGGCTCAAGGTATAGTGGTGAAAAAATTAGGGTTTAAAAGTGTGAACTTACTATTTAAAAAAAGAGAGAAAAAGAATAAATACAAAAAAAAAGGAATGATGAGAAACGCAGTAGTCATTATCTATTTGAGGGGTTAAGTGTAGTCTTTGTTTCTTCCAGGTAATCTTTATTTTCTTATGTTTTATGTGTTAGGAATCTATTAATTTTTATTATGAGTAAAATGTTTGAAGCAAACAGCTACTTTTCTTTTTTTTTTTTACTAACAATGTATTTTATTGTTTGACCAAGCTGTCTTAGAGTAAGCTAGTTATTACACAATATAAAAGCAATAGCCTCCTATTCAAAATTATTCTTGATTTAGGAAGTTATATTTTTGTAAAGAAATTAAATATCACATTTAAATGCATTTTATATCTATTTTCCCACTTTTGTACCCTTTCTTACTAAGGCGACGATTCATTCAGTCTCAGTTTTGTCACTATCCATGAAAAACTGGCAGACTACAAATAAGCATTACAAGCTGAATTCACAGAAAATATTTTTTTTTTAGATTTTATTTATTTATTTATGTGAGAGAGAGAGAGAGAGAGAGAAACAGCATGAGAGGGGATAGGGTCAGAGGGAGAAGCAGGCTCTCCGCCGACCGGGAGCCCGATGTGGGACTCGATCCCAGGACTCTGGGATCATGACCTGAGCCGAAGGCAGTAGCTTAACCAACTGAGCCACCCAGGCGCCCCACAGAAAATATTTTAAATGGCCAATTCTGAAGGGAAAACCAGAATTTGTTTTGGACACACGTTCTCATTTTTTTAAGAATTACTTCACCGTCCTATTTTCCCATGTGTTTCTATACCCACCTCTTCTTGGAAATTACAGGCAGAAAATGGATAGAAGGCAGGAAATGGAAACTTCAGAGATTTTTTTTTTCTTTTGAAGGACTGCATTTCCAAGGAATAAGATGGATGACTACCACTGTACCTCTTTGGTCATCAAAGGAATAGGAGGAATAACAGATTCTCAGTATACTTACCAACCTCACCTGACACTAATAACGTCAGAGTGAAGAATTTAAATGGAAGGTTCAAATTAAAAGAAAAAAAAAGACATCTTTAGAGATAATCCTCTGATATCTAGCATTTCATGTGGTTTTTACAATAAACCAGACTAAAAAGAATCCAATGGAGAACTGACACATATTTAAACTAGAAATTAAACAAACAGATTTTTAAGTATCAAACCCATTTTTCAATTTAGGTTTCATTTCTTTTCAGAACTTTTACCTCATATTTTTATAACTTGAATTTAAAAAGAATGACCTGTTTTATATTTCCCCTTAAGGACACCTACTTTTCATGTTAATTTTTTCTGAAAATAACATGTGTCTTCTTTTTAACTATCATACAGGAATTTTTTCTATTGTTAGTTAAAATTATTTTAGAAAAAAATAATGCAGTATTTATTCAAAGCCTGAATTAATAACTTTTGATCCTGCAAATAAATTTTAGTTAACCAAATACTTTACTCCAAAATCTTCAATACACTAAATTATCTGATTTTTTTTTATCTTTTAAAGTTGTATAAATCTAATGTGGAAAAAGTCATGTAATCCTTTAAATATGTAATTGATTTTAGTCAGTCTTTACAAAATCTTTTAAAATATTAATTGAACTTTGGTATTCTTTACCTTGGAAATTAAAATCTTAAAAAAAAGGCATTTGACATTGCCAAACTCATGCTATTCTCAGCATTAATAATCTAATTTACTAATATCTTTATAATCATGAATTCTTACAAACTTCATACTTTTTAGTAAGTTCACCTTGTTTCTATTAAAGCCACATTGAGCTTCTAATGATTGGCATTACAATCATTCCAAAGTCATAGGATTCTTGATTACTTTTTGTCAAAGTTCAGTTATTAAGGTAAATCACATTAGTTGCTCAATTCCTGGTTTCATCTTTATTTAAAGGTGCCATAATTGTAATATCTCTCATGTATAGTAAAAAAATGAGAAGACTGATGTAAAGAGAATACATACATTAGAATACAACTGCCCAAGTTTTCATATGGTGCTTTTCAAACCTAAGTTACCAGAGGGCTCTCTACCACAACATGTGTTGGTTAACAGAATCTTGATTTAAAATAAATATAAAAACTTATAAATATATTATATGATTTTAAATGAAAAAAATCTACTATCATTATTTAATTAATCTTCACAGTTTTATCAATAGGTACTATTTATATTAATGAACATTTGACAAAATTGAATAGTCTTTTCAAAATTATAAGAAACCTATAGGTTTATAGATCACTTTTAACTGACTAATTTATTTGAAAGTTATTTAGTGGGGTCTAAATATATATCTAAATTTAGATAACATTTTAGATTATTTTTGCCATGAATATGTTTATCTTAACTAAGAGTAAGTCCACAGGAGGTAAACGTCCTTTCTGCTCTGAAATAAGTAAAGGTATATATTGAAGTCACCAGAGCAAATATTTCATGTTAGGTAACCACTAGAAGTTTCTGTAGGCCAAGGCCAAACAGTTCACAATGGCAAAGTGCTGCCACTGTTTCTAACTCAGTCTAGATTGAAAAGAAAGTGATGAAAAGCAGGAGTTTTTGATTCAGTGATTATATTCATAATAGATGGTTAGCTTTTTCTTACTACACATTTTTCTTTATCAAGTTTTCTTTCTTATTCATTGTACTGTGTACTTGACCTTTCTCTTTCCTCTTGAATTTTGTAATCTCCCATTTCTTTTTCTTTTTCTTCTTTTATCCTTTTCCTCCACTGAAGAATAGGCAAATTCTGACTTTGACTAATAGAACTTACGATCAGAATATCAAAACAAAAACAAATTATATAAAGTAATCACCAAAATAATCATTCATTAATTTTTATCTGATATTATGTACTAGCTGAATAACAACATCTGCCAAAGACTTTCCAGAATGCCAATTTAACAGATTTTATTGAAACTTGCCATAGAATGATTGCTTTGAGGACAATATTTTGGTCATAACAGATGGACCTGCTTACCCATGGCAAATTTTAATGGACCCTGTCAGAAATCTAGATGTATGCTAATTTGAGATTTGTATGCATTGCTGATAAACCATAGTGAATACTACAATGAAAGTATTAGGAAAACGCACTTTAATTTTGATTTGTAGCACCCATCTATATTTCTTTGGATCAAGGTACCTATTTTAAAAAGACTGCTACTCAGCAACAGGCTAAATAACACCTTACTGCTTGGTCATTACCCATTCCTTTTAACTCTCAAAGTAGTAATTTAATGTAAAACTGCAGTTGTTGATTACAGTTGACTCTTGAACAACATGGGTTTGAACTGTGTGGGTCCACTTATATGTAGCTTTTTAAAAAAATATCTACAGTACAATACTATAAATGTATTTTCTCTTCCTTATTACTTTCTTAATAAGTTTCTTTTCTCTAACTTAATTGTGTAAGAATATAGTATTTAATACATATAACATGCAAAATATGTAATTGACTGTTTATGTTATTGGTAAGGCTTTTGGTCAACAGAAGGCTATTTTTAGTTAAGTTTTGGGGGAGTTAAAAGTTATACACAGATTTTTGACTGTATAGGGGGTTGGCGTTCCTAACACCCATGTTCTTCAAGGGTCAATTGTATTTGTTTCAAAAACAGAGGGTGAAAAAAAAAATAGTGAAAGGAGATTGGCTTTGATGAATGCTTGTTACATTGAATACAAGAAAGTAAGTAAAGAAGGATCTCCTTTTAAAAGGTTCTTAGGGTACAAAAGTGGGAAGATGATGTAAAGAATTATGCCATAATAAAACTCTCTATTTTTCTCAACTGTATTAGTTATCTGTTGCTATGTAACTACCACAAAACTTAGTAGCTTAAATGAACACACATTCATCATCTCACAATGTCTGTGGGCCAGTAATATGGCCAAAGCTTAACTGGCTACTCTGCTTTAGGTTCTCTCATACCACTTCAATTAAAGTATGGGCTAAGGATAGAGTCTCATCTGAAAGCTTGACTGGCGAAAGTTATGCTCATGTGATTTGATAGCAGAATTTAGTTTCTTGAGGGTTGTTGGTTTGAAGGTCTTGGTTCTGAGCTGCTTGTTGCTTGGAGGTCAGGCTCAGTTCTTTGCCATATGACAGCAGTTCCAGGCAACATGGCAACTTCATCTAAGCATGCAGACCATGATGACAGTAGAGTATGCTAGCAATATGGAAGTCTAATCACAAAAGTGACATCCCATAAATATTGCTGCATTTTATCAGTTAGAAGCAAATTGCAAACATGTTAAAATGAGGAGGTGGGGATCATTGGAAGTCATCTTAGAGGATGCCTACTATACTCGTTCACAAAAATGTTTTGTGCAATGCTGGCATCCATGTTTTCATGTGTTATATTTTTAGGTTTTAACCAAAAATCCATCTTGGCACAAGGTGTTATTTCTATATCTTTAAATCCTCTTGTAAGTATCTCTAAAGGAAACCTGTGTGTGGCTATGCTAAAAGTTAGGAGGGCAGCTATAACTTGGTCTAGGGTAGGAGATGGAGAGCTTCATTTTCTTCTACCTCTTAAATTAGACAATTCACTCCTGGGAATAGATGGCAGGGAAAGGACTGATGCAGTTATGCCTTTGCCAGATTTATAAGTAAGTTTGTGAATTATATCAAGAGAAGGAGAGTATGAATTAATTTTGTGGATAATTTGAGAAAGGTAGAAGTGGTTACTGAAAGTAAGGGATTCAAAAAGTGAGAGATAATACTGGGAATAATGCTATTTATCTCTTCAATAAAGAAATTCTCAGAATAAGGGAATACCTGCTCTGAGTTGTTTCTCCACAGTGATGGGCACTAGTAGGAAAAGTTATCAAAATTGTTTTTTCTTCTAAATGCTATCAGACTGAAACCCATTTATGAGCTTTAAATGATAATTTAATGGATAACTGGACTAATATTGGAACGGTCTGTATCCTTTAATGATCAGAATAAATGTCACTGGATTGGACTTCTCATTTGCTTCATGATTCTTGAACTATATACATTAGCCAATTTTCAGAAAGTCTGAAGGTTTACCTCTGAATATCACGGACCAATGACCATACAATAATGGGGCACCTGTACCTTGGGACTGTGCCACAATATGGCACTGTGTTGAGGTAGGTGGTTACCTGTTTGATATAATGTTTGCCTGGTATACCAATGCTTGCCGTGTATCCTGATGCTACTCCCAAAAGGACAATTGTGAGGATGCTCTGAAAAGAAGAATAAGAACTTTTCCTGGGAAATTTTTCTAAGACTTATTTATTTATTTTAGAGAGAGACAGAGAGAGTGAGAGAGCATGCACACAAGTGGGGGAAGGGCAGAGGGAGAGAGAAAGAGGATCTCAAGCAGATTCCCTGCTGAGTGCAGAGTCTGATGTGCAGCTCTATCTCACAACCCTGAGATCATGATGTGTGCTGAAATCAAGAGTCAGACGCTTAACTGACTGAGCCACCCAGGCTCCCCTGGGAAATACAATTTTTATAGTTATATGTTTAATATATCATTGAGACAAATCTGCACTCATGTTTTCAGCATATTGTAGAAGCATGGAAGGAGGATGGATTGATATACATATGAAGCATCAGTGTCACTAAATTGATGGGACGGTGTGCCTGAGGGCAACATTGACAGCAGTCATGTCCCCTCATCCAAAAGTGATAATGTAGAGTTGACCCAGGGACACTGATCCTCTGCATAGTCAAAAAAATTATGTTTAACTTAAAGTTAAGTTATGTATAACTTAAAGTTATAGCCTATTATTGACTAAAAGCCTTACCAATAACGTAACACTTGGTTAACTCATATTTTGAATGTTGTATGTATTGTATACTGTGTATTATTACAATAAAGTAAGCCAGAGAGAAGAAAATGTTAGTAAGAAAATGATAAGAAAGAAAAAGTACATTTCCAGTACTGTACTGTATTTACTGAAAAAAATCCATGTATAAATTTACTCCTGCATTTCAAACCTGTATTGTTCAAGGGTCAATTGTACCCTATTAATGACTGTAGAATAGGATGTGTTCTAAGGACAATGATCAGGTCACCAGGAAGACAAGGCAGAGTAGCACTCTTAAGGGGACAATTAAATCTGCCCATGCTATTATTATAGTATAACATTGGGAAACGTGTTCTTCACTGTCCTTCCCTTATAGTTGAGTCATAGAGTTAACTATCCTGATGGGATAAACAGAGAATATAGAACAAACAGTCCTGTATGTACCATGTCATTCCAGAGCTCTTAAAGGATACTTAGAAACCAATCCTGCTAAAATTTTGGTTTTGTTTTGTGTGTGTGTATGGGTGTAACAGCAGTATTGCTATATCCCAGACCCATTTGAATACAATGTTTAATCATCAGTGACCTTTCATGACTACTCCTATTTATGTAAATATATGGTAAATGTAATAGGAACCCTTTTGCTGAAAAAGATAGATATTTGGTATAGCAAACATTTATTTAATGTTCGATAAGTTACATTTAATAATTACTGCAGTATAAATATATATACATATATACATATATACATATATATATATATACACACAAGGTGATGATGGGTGTGGTAAACATTTCTTTATATTTTATCTAGTACTATCTGTATAATAAACTTCTGCAATTTCATGGAAATTGAGATCAATATCTTTGCTGATAAGCATACAGAAGATAAAAAGATATTTGGGGAAATTGAATGGCCTAATTGAAAACACACTATCTCTACTCTGGATGTTCTAAATCATGCATACATATAGCATTGTAGTATTGTAAATCTCTCCATAAAAAGAGATTCAATAAAACAAAAGAACAGTTTATCCATGAAGGTATTAATTCAGAGTCAGGGGTGGACCAGCAGATCTGAACTCTTTTCTCAGACCTAGGAGTGCCTGGAATTTAATTAGAATTTGCCTTCTGAAACCACCCCCGCCCCCTCAAATGAACAGTGAGCAAAGATAAATGAGGAATATTCACTGAGCCATTATTTGTGAATATCCAAATTGGTTGTTTCTTAATAATTGCAGTGACAGCAGGAGGGGTGCACTTGGCAATACTCCCAGAGAGGCTATGTCACATTAGTAGAAAGAGAAAGAATGGAGGGGTAATTTCTCCAAGTTCATATGGAAGGAAAATGCATCTGAGATTTCATGATAATTCTGAAGTAATGACTGTTTGGCTGAAGGCTATATTGCCTGTTTTATGTATTTGAAGTTGATGGGGTGCCTGGCTGGCTCAGTCCACAGAGCATGTGACTCTTGATCTCAGGGTCATGAGTTTGATCCCCATGTTGGGTGTAGAAATTACTAAAAAAAATTTTTTTAATTAAATTTACCCTCTTTAAAACCAAATAAAGTTGAGTACACTGGTAATTGATAGAGTGTGTATTATGTGTCATTCGATCAAGCCCTACAATTTACTGATATAAGAGACAGTGATTGTGTAGCATGTAATGATGAAACTTGTTACCATTATAAATTCCTTTCTTTTCTGTAAAAACTTTTTCTAATTTTTTTTATTTGAGCATAGTTAATACACAATGTTACATAGTTTCAGGTGTACAACATAGTGATTCAACATCTCTATACATTATGCTATGCTCACCACAAGTGTAGCTATCATCTGTCGCCATACAACACTATTACAGTTATCATTGACTATATTCCCTATACTGTGCCTTTTATTCCCATGACTTTTTCATTGCATAACTTGAAACCTATATCTCCCCTCCTTTTCACCCATTTTGCCCATCCCTCCACCCCCCTCCCCTCTGGCAACCATCAGTTTGTTCTCTGTATTTATAAGTCTGATTCTGCTTTTTGTTTGTTTATTCATTTGTTTTGTTTTTTGGATTCCACATATGGGTGAAATCATATGGTATTTATCTTTCTCAATCTGATTTATTTCACTTAACATAATACCCTTTAGGTCCATCCATGTTGTCACAAATGTTAAGATTTCATCCTTTTTATGGCTGAGTAATATTCCATATGTATATGTGTGTGTGTTTGTGTGTGTATGTATATTATCTACATTATATATATATAATATATAATATCTATCCCATCTTCTTTATTCATTTACCTATCGACTTAGGTTGCTTCCACATCTTGGCTATTATAAATAATGCTGCAGTAAACACAGGGGTGCATATTATTTTCAAATTTGTGTTTTTGTTTTCTTTGAATAAATACTAAGTAGTGGAATTATTAGATCATATGGCATTTTTATTTTTAATTTTTTGAGGAATGTCCATACTGCTTTCCACGGTGGCTGCACCAGTTTGTATTCCCACCAACAGTGTACAAGGGTTCCTTTTATTTTTTGTCCTCATCATTTGTTATTTCTTGTGGTTTTGATTTTAGCCATTACGACAGGTATAAGGTGATATCTCATTGTAGTTTTTATTTGCATTTCCCTGATGATTAGTGATGTGGAGCATCTTTTCATGTGTCTGTTGGACATCTGTATATCTTCTTTGGAAAAATGTCTATTCAGATATTCTGCCCATTGTAAAACCTTTTTTTTTAATTATTATTATTCTAAAAGAACCCATGTTCATTGAATAAAGAGAAGAAAATTGTCCCTACAATACAAAGCAAAAGGCAATTCTTCTCTAGAGTTTTGAGAAGCAAAGAGTTTAGTTTAAATTTAAAGGTATCAATGTTCCAATTGGCTCAAAGTGAAGCCCACTGGAGTCTACTAGAGCACGGTTTACTGATTATGGGGGTGATTCAGCACAGGACTGCTGTCAATGAGTCGTGCAGTGTATGGATATGCATGAGAAGACTGTTCCAGTCCTTCATGTCGGAGCAGAATTTTCCATTCTTACCTAAGATAATCATTGTATTGCTTTGTTGATAGTTATAAAAATAAATTTTATTATTCTTGATGGAGATGAAGAAGGGGCAAAATTTTTGTCACTTTGGGTATTAGAGTTTTCTTACACTAAACACTTATATTTCTTATCCCTTCAAAAAAAAAAAGAGGCCATGGTGACTTGCTTAATCTTCAGATAATATAAATGTTTTACTTTCAAATACATCAGTGACAATTATGCGTTTGTTAACTCAATCTTGTCAAAGAGAAATATTTTTACTTTTACTGATGTTAAACTAATCAAGTTTAACTTCAATTTAAATAAATGAACCAGTAGTAATTAAATTCTAAAGAAGAAATACGTTTCTGGAAAGTAATTCTTCTCTTGTAATATTTACAGCTTTGTGGTAGTAAGATCTCTGGCAAGTTCATTATGTTGTGATAGATAGGAGCTGGACAAAGAGTAATATAAGGGGCCTGAGTCCCAGTCAGAAGCCAAGGCTTCTGTGGTTCATATATAAATTTAAATGATAATTTGAGACTGAGCTAGACCCATGTCTTCTATCCATTTAAAAGGGAAGCAATCAACAATAAGAGGCCTTTTCACTACTATCTACATCCATTCTGAGGAAGAATATCATGCATTGGGACTCTTTTTTCAGACAGAGGATGGGTGATTGATGTATTGGCCAGGTAGTGACATTTTCAATGGCTATTACAGTTAAACCAGTTGAGTCAACACACACTTATTATCTAATACCCACTACAGGCATACCTTAGATGTACTGTGAGTTTGGTTCCAGACCACCAAAATAAAGTGAATGTCACAATAGAGTGAGTCAAATGATTTTTTTTGGTTTCCAAGTGCATATACAACTTATGGCTAATGGGTATTAAGGAGGGTACTTGTGGTGAGCACTGGGTCTTGTATGTAAGTGATGACTCACTCAATTCTATACCGGAAACTAATATTACACTGTATGTTAGCTAACTGGAACTTAAATAAAAACTTGAAACTATAAAAAAAAAGTTATGGTTACACTATACTGTAGTCTATTAAGTGTGCAATAGCATCATGTCTAAAAGACAACGTAGATATCTCAAAAAAAATATCTTATTTCTAAAAACCTGCTAACCATCATCTGAGCTTTCAGGAAGTTGTAATCTTTGTACTGGTGAAGGGTCTTGCCTCAGTGGTGAAGGCTGCTGACTGATCAGGGTGGTGTTTACTGAAGGATAAAGTGGTTGTGGCAATTTCTTAAAATAAAAATGAAATTTGCCATATTGATTGACTCCTCCTTTCCACAAACAATTTCTTTGTGGTATACAATGCCTTTTTGATAGCATTTTACCCATAGTAGAACTTCTTTCAAAATTGGAGTCAGTCCTCCCAAACTCTGCTGCCATTTTATCAACTAATTTTATGTGATATTCTAAATCCTTTGTTGTCATTTCAATGATCTTCATAGCATCTTCACCAGAGGTAGATTCCATCTCAAGAAACCACTTCTTTGCTCATCCATAAGAAGCAACTCCTCATCCATTAAAGTTAGATCATGAGATTTAATCACATCTTCAGGCTCCACTTCTAATTCTAGTTCTCTTGTTATTTCCACAATATCTGCAGTTACTTCCTCCATTGAAGTCTTGAACCCCTGAAAGTCATCTATCTGTGAAGGTTGGAATCAACCTTTTGCAAATTCCTGTTAATGTTCTATTTTGACCTCTTCCTATGAATCATGAATGCTCTTTTTTTTTTTTTTTAAAGATTTTATTTATTTATTTGAGACAGAATGAGAGAGAGAGAGCACATGAGAGGGGGGAGGGTCAGAGGGAGAAGCAGGCTCCCTGCCAAGCAGGGAGCCCGATGCGGGACTCGATCCCGGGACTCCAGGATCATGACCTGAGCCGAAGGCAGTCGCTTAACCAACTGAGCCACCCAGGCGCCCAATCATGAATGCTCTTAATGGCATCTAAAATGGTGAATCCTTTCCAGAGGTTTTCAATTTACTTTGCTCAGATCCATCAGAGAAATCACTATCTGTAGCAGCTATAACCTTACAAAATGTATTTCTTAAATAATAAGACTTAAAAGTTGAAATTACTCTTTGATCCATGGGCAACAGAATGGATGATTTGTTAACAGGAATGAAAATAGTATTAATCTCATTGTACATCTCCACCAGAGCGCTACGCTAACCAGGTGTGTTGTCAATTTTGAAAGGAATCTTTTTTTTTTTTTCTGAGGAGTATGTCTCGACAGCGGGCTTACACTATTCAGTAAACCATGTTGTGCACAGAGATGCTGTCATTCAGGCTTTGTTTTTCCATTTATAGAGCACAGGCAGAGTAGATTTAGCATAATTCTTAAGGGCCCCAGGATGTTTGGAATGGTCAACGAGCATTGTCTTCAAATTAAAGTCACCAGCTGTGTTAGTACCTACCAAGAGAGTCAACCTGTCCTTTGAAGCTTTGAAACCAGGCATTGACTTATCCTCTCTACCTATGAAAGTCCTAAATGGCATTTTCTTCCAGTATATGGCTGTTTTTTCTACATTAGAAAATCTGTTGCTTAGTGTAGCCATCTTCATTAATTATCTTAGCCAGATCTTCTGGACAACTTGCTACAGCTTCTACATTAGCACTTGCTGTTTCACCTTTCACGTTAATGTTATGGAGATGGCTTCTTTCCTTAAACCTCATGAACCAACCTCTGCTGGCTTCGGATTTTTCTTCTGCTGCTTCCTCATGTCTCTCACTCTTCACAGAACTGAAGAGAGTTAGGGCCTTGCTCTGGATTAGGTTTTGGCTTATAGGAATCTTACTTACGGCTGCTTTGATCTTCTATCCAGACAACTAAAACTTTCTCCATATCAACGATAAGGCTGTTTTGCTTTCTTGTCATTTGTGTGTTCCCTGGTGTGGCACCTTTTAATTTCCTTCAAGAACTTTTTCTTTGTATTCACAACTCATGTAACTTTGGCACAAGTGGCCTCGCTTTTGGCCTATCTTGGCTTTCAACATGCCTTCCTTACTAAGCTTAATCATTTCTAGCTTTTGATTTAAAGTGACACACGTGCGACTCTCCCTTTCACTTCAACACTTAGAGGCCATTGTAGGGTTATTAACTGGCCTAATTTTAATACTGTTGTGTCTTAGGGAATAGGGAGGCCTGGGGAGAAGAAGAGAGACAGGAGTAGCCAGTCTGTGGAGCAGTCAGAACACACACATTTATTAAGTTTGCCATCTTATAGGGCATAGTTCATGGTGCCCCAAAACAATTACAATTATAATAACAAAGATCACTGATCACAGATTGCCATAACAAATAAAATAATAATGGAAAGTTTGAAATATTGCAAAAATTACCAAAATGTGTCACAGAGACACAAAGTGGGCAAATGCTGTTGGAAAAAATGGTGCCAATAGACTTGCTCAATGCAGGGTTGCCACAAACCTTCAGTTTGTAAAAAACACAATATCTGCAAAGTGCAGTAAAGCAAAATGCAATAAAACAAGGTGTGCCTGTGCATTCCTGTTAATGTGGTGGGCCCTGGGGATACAATGTTTGCAAAATCAGGTGTGCCCTGACTCTCATAAAACTTTACAGGAGAGGGCAAGATAAATAATAAAAGAACACCATACAAAGGAATGTAAAGTTAAAACAGAAATAATTGCTATGAATACAGTTCCTCAATTTTATAAAAATTTGTTAACAGGGACCCTATAAATCTGGGGGTTCAATGTTTATTTCTTTTTTTTTTTTTAAGATTTTATTTATTTATTTGAGAGAGAGAGAATGAGAGAGAACACATGAGAGGGGGGAGGGTCAGAGGGAGAAGCAGACTCCCCGCCGAGCAGGGAGCCCGATGTGGGACTCGATCCTGTGACTCCAGGATCATGACCTGAGCCGAAGGCAGTCGCTTAACCAACTGAGCCACCCAGGCACCCTCAATGTTTATTTCTAAGGGTATTATTTCTGTAGTGACTTTGGAAGAATATATAGGTGCTGACTTCAGGAGAGAGGTGGGTTTGGGTAGAGCTTAAGGCAGAGGGAGCAGCTTGTACAAATCCCCCAAAGAAGACTTATATAGTAGGAATGTAGAGATCTAAAATCAATGATGATGGTAGTGCGGGATGAAACTAGAGAAGTAACCATGGGTAGGACTAGTAAGATTTTACAGACAGTTTTGATGATGTTTTGTAATGCTAAATAGTAGTAGGAATCTATTAGAGGGTTTTAAACCAGAGTAGTTTAATTAGATATGCATTTTGAAAAGTTCATTTAATTTGCCCTACTGAGAGTAATTTGGAACCAGATGGGTGGTGCAAAATCAACAAGGAGACTATTACAGTAGTACAGGTTGAGAGATGATGGTAGCTTTCATTGAAAGGATTACATTTGAATACACAGAAGCCTTTTTTATTGTCTGGTTGTTAAAGAATGCTGAATTTTACTGAAACTTGTAGGTATTCCAGGGAGAATTTATTTATTTATTTATTATTTTTTTTTTAAGATTTTATTTATTTATTTGAGAGAGAGAGAATGAGAGAGAGCACATGAGAGGGGGGAGGGTCAGAGGGAGAAGCAGACTCCCCGCTGAGCAGGGAGCCCGATGCGGGACTCGATCCTGGGACTCCAGGATCATGACCTGAGCTGAAGGCAGTCGCTTAACCAACTGAGCCACCCAGGCGCCCCCCAGGGAGAATTTAAATAAGCTTGTATAATGTAAGCCATTTCTACCAGTGACTATTCTTCCAGATTATGTCTGCAATTTATTTTTATTACATGCTTTCTCTAAATTACAGAATTTAGCTACTGTAGAGTGACTTAAGTTCCTTAAGAGTGTTTTGTAATTTGGGCGCCTGGGTGGCTCAGATGGTTAAGCGTCTGCCTTCGGCTCAGGTCATGATCCCAGGGTCCTGGGATCGAGTCCCACATCGGTCTCCCGGCTCAGCGGGGAGCCTGCTTCTCCCTCTGACCCTCTCCCCTCTCATGCTGTTTCTCTCTCGCTCGCTCTCTAAAAAATAAATAAAATCTAAAAAAAAAAAAAAGAGTGTTTTGTAATTTATCACAAAAACTCTATGTTGTAACTATTATTATTCTTTTTTATTTTACAAGTGAGGAGGTTAAGTAATTAGCCAAAGATTGCTCAGCTAGGAAGTTTCAGAGTAAATAATTTAAATTTAAGTAGTATGAAACTCAGCCATGGTTTCACCACTGTGTCAAATATAGTAAGTAGATATTCACAAATATTATACCAAAGGGGCAAAGAAAATGTAGCTTTTTTTATCTACTGTAAGTGATCTGATTTTTCTCATATGCGTCCATCTACTCTCTATGAGTTTAGGGGTCGTTGAGTTGAAAGGGGTGTTGGAAGAGTTTCTAACCTGGTGCTTGACCAAGATGGCATTAACATTCCCCTCAGCTTGACTAAACCTCAGACAGGTTTCTTCCTAACTATAGGCCCTCAACCTCCCTTTCTGTAGAATTTACTTAGCATTTTCTTTAGAAGATTTGCAATTGTAAATTCTTTCTGTCCCCTTTAACTGTATATAAATATTCTCCCAACTGCTTGTCAGTTTTGCCACAGGAATTGTCTTTCTCAAGGACCCGGAAATCATCTCTTTGAAATGTAAACATTGAAGGAGATAACACTCCAGTCTCTAGTCTCTGTGTGAGATAGGAACTTAACCCCAATGGGGGCAAATCAGGAAACACTGCCAGCCTAATCACAAAGGAAAATACTTGCAAACTCAGGAATAATGTTACATGCTGGACACATCCAGCTTTCCCCAGACATCCTCTGGTATTTTTCCACAAGCTCACCCCAGAGCTTAAAACCCTTTCCCTTCTTGTTTCAGCAAAGTTGAATTCAGTCTGTCTCTGCCATGTTAATAGTCTTAAATAAAACCTTCCTTGTTTAACTTTGGTGTAGTGTTTGCTTTGATATGCTGAATATTTATTAGATACATTTTTTTTTTGGTCCTCTTAGTTACTACAAACGATATTTTGCCCACATTTCTTTTTGTCACTACACAATATGGGCACCATTTTTCCAACTTTTATGTTTCTTCACTGCCCTCTGCCTAGCTCCACAGCAATGCCACATATTTCAGGGATTCCCCCCCCACCTTTGGCAGTGTCCCATTTCTAGTACCAATTTTTTTGTATCAAGCAGCTACATTGTCATAATGCACATGAAAAACTACCCCACAATTCAGTGGTATATACATGTAATTTCTTATTATTCCCATTTTAGTTTTTCAGGTAAGCTGGTAAGGCTCAGATTTTGGCTGTGAGTCTGAAGTTGAGGTGTTGTAGCTCTGCTTCAGGCTGTAGTTTGGCTAGGCTTGGCTGTAATTTCTGGATCTGCTCCATGTGCCTCAATCTGTGTCCGGGCTGACAGGCCAGGAATTACACAAGGCATGTTTTTCTCTTGATACTGCCAGAAGTATGCAAAAGACCAAAACACCTTCCAAGTCCCTTCTTACATTACATCCACTAACATCATATCAGCCAAAATAAGTCACAGCCAAACCTGAAATTAAGGGGTGGAGAAGTACACTCTGCCTACCATGAAGCCATGGAAAGGGTGCAAATATACACAACTCTTTCAAAGGTCATAATATTTTTCCTAGATAATTGCATTAGGATCCATAATGCCAGAGTCCATTGTCCAAAGCTGCAGAAACACATCTGGAGTAAACAGTAATAGGTTGATTTAGTTTTTAATTTGTTGTGGTGAAGTAGAGCTGAAGGATTGTTGGCATCTTGGAAAAAGGGAAAGTGGAGGGTTGGAAAATACTGTAAAGGATTTGGGCCTGTGCGGAGTGATTCTGAGGGGTGTTGGTGAAATGAGAGACAGTTTTGGAGTGGATGATGATTATAGAAAGGAGCAATCGAAAGATAATATATCTGGGGGGGTTCTTAAAGTAATAGGTGAGTACAACAGTGTTAGAGTTTTCATTGATAAATGTATTCACCCGTATTACCTGGAAGTGGAGGATATTTAGTTGTCTTAATAGTTGCAGTGGGTTTTATGTCATGGCTTCAGAAGCAGAAGGTTTCTGCTTCCTTAAGGTAGGTTTGGAGAGATTCAGAAAGCAAGTAGGGTTTTATGTCTGTATACTACAAAGGGAGTTGCTTGCTCTTTCAGATCTTCTGCCCTGCCTCCACCCTTTCCTCTGAGCACCAGGTAGAGACTCAAGTTGGTGAGTAGGTGAGACTCCTTTTGTGTCTGGGACTTCAGGGGACTCTTAACTGTTACTCCAGGCCACATTAGCCCTTTGAGAGCCCATTAAAATTTTTCTCATTTTCATACCCATGTTTATGGCTGACACCTCTTTCTCCCATGCTTTGCTAAAGGTGAAACAATTTCTCCTAGGAAGGACTTAGTTAACCATTTGGAATTCAGCTCACCTGCTTGCCTTGAAACTCATAAACTCAAGAACATTTGTGATTTTGGAGTTGCAATAGATTTTTTTCTCATTGTAGGAGTACGTTCTCTTGTGACTTCTATGCTCTAAGCCTCTAATCTGTAAGGTTTTATTTTTAGGAAAACAAATGTCATAGCATTTGATATATTAATTACAATCGTCAAATGAGTTAGTTATTATTTTCTTTTTTAAAAATGAGAAAGCCAAGTCTCAGAAAGGTTAAGTAACTTGCCTCGGGTCAGACCACTAACATTTGATATGGCTAGAATACAAATCTTGCTGCAAGGTCCAGGTAAATAGCACTATACCATACTGGCCCCAAATGATTTTTCCAGGCCCTGCTTCCTTGTTTCATAAGTGCTAGACTAATCAGTTGTATATATAAATTGCATTCCCATGCCCTTCTCCATATTGTTCTTTCTGCCATAGAATAGTATCTAAATTTTAAAATTTAACATGTACAAACATGTGTTTATATTTGCATTCTTTTTCTTCTAGAGAGTCTTCCAAATTGGGTAAGTACCAGGCTTCACAAACTTTGACCCACCTATGTCAGTGGGTGCTAATTGGGCATTAACCTGAATTTTAAATTGATAATGCTCACATAATCCCTATTATATAACCGTAGAGAATTATAGTCAGTAGCACATGCATACATGAAATAAGTTAGGAGGAGTAATGATAACAAGTATTTTAGGTATTTATTTTAGAAGAAAAGACCTTTCCATTTTAAAGGGCACACTAATTTACACCCAAGAAGTGGAATCACTGAAGCACAAAGCCACTTTGACGTCAAAATATGTCTTGAATTTTGTGTTAACTATGATTGAATTGTGATTTAAATGATGGATCTTTTAATATTTTTGGTCAAATTTACTCAATAGAGCAGTCACAACTTAGTTAAAAAAATGTCAAGTGTGACACTATAGATGTTATGAGAATATTTTGTAAAGGAGGAATTGAAGTAAAGTGATCTATCTTGGATCTCGCTTTCAGCTAGGTAATGCTATTATAGTCCTGTCTCTTTATAATAGAGATGCTTTCTCTAAATGAGAAATAGCATCACTAAGAGGTTCTGTGTGATCCCTACCAATGACTCTGCTTCATTCTATGTGTTTAATGATGCCTGTAGGAAAGCTTACTTACTCTGACAAGATATTTCCATCAGCATCCTTCAGTTGAGCAGAATAAAAATGATGTGAAGATCATGCCTGCTTTTCATTTGGGTGAAGATCATGCCCTTAAGTGTTTGCTTTTAATGTGGCATTTAAGAAATACAAATTTCCATGTTAGAATTTTTAGCAGTTAGTGGATATACCTGGAAAGGTAATAAAAAGAATTTCTTCACAACCAGGATTAAATGTACTCTATCAGTAGACATTATTTTGTCTCAAATTCACATTTTTTTGATTCCCATAGGTTGATACATGAATAGCATTAAATCACCAGAAATACCTAAAATGTCTGTACAAAATGGTAAAGACATTGGGCTCTTCATGGATTTATTGACTTAAGAGTTTGAGACAAAAATGTTTAGATGAGGAACTTAACTATAGCAATATCAACATCATTTTCATTATCAAGAAAGTTGCCCTTAATGTCCAAAGTATATTATCTTTATTGTCATAATGGTATTAACAACAATCTATATAGGATGATTCATGACAGAATCGTATACTTCCATAAATAGATTAACAAGCTTACATTAAGGATCTAGACAAAATTACTGTAAAAGTTAAAAATTTTCCCTTTTAATTAATAAATATTATAAACATGGAGATATACTGTTTCTCTACAAATTTTCATTTACTAATTACAGCATCAGTTGATCATTATTGCTAGAATGAATATTGTCTGAGTTAATTATTTCTGTTAGTTGACAATTGGTGATTAACTCCACCATTACTTCTACATGTATTTAGTTTGTATTTTATTTTAGGAAATAACTTTTCCTATTTTTTATGTATTTATTTATTATTTATTCATTTATTTATTTATATTGTTGTGGATTCATAGATTCCTCACTTGTTCAGTCCTCTTTATTAGATTTTAATTCATTGCTAACATTATGTTGGAATAGTTAGGCAAAGAACATTGTCTTAACGGTTGTTATAAATATGGACAACAGGGGTCTTGTTTCATTTTGTCATGCTCCTATTCTCCTATGAGTACTGTCTTTCTTTCTGGCAAAATATGTTGTGTCAGGCTCCCAAGGTCTGGGAACAGCCATTTCTCTGAGGAACCTTGGTTCATTTAGGTAGGGAATACTATTTAGATACCAATTCTGGACACTAGATGTGCCAATTCCTGAGTGTCATTATATAGCATAATTCAGAGACTAAAACTGGGAAAATATTTTTATAAAAAAATTACAAGTTCATACTAATACTGCACATTGAATCCAGGAACACATGATTTTTTTCTCTTCTTTACACATTTCACATTTATATCATCCATCTTCCACAATGAAAACTGTGTCCTGAACATAATATATTTACCCATTTGCCCTACGAAGAAAGAAGTTTCTGATATAGTTCACTTCTTGCATCACATAAATTCCTATTTGCTCTTCCATTACATTTAGTTCCCGTATTAAAACAGGATGCCTTTATATTAATGGAAACAAGATGCTCACTTCCTATCCAGGGCAGGGGGGAAAGAACAAGTAATCATCTACAAAGTGTTACTCAGCCTTAATTTATGAAAAAACTACACAGATTTGGTAGCTGTAGTCATATCCCTGCAGCTGGTCGCAAAGCAGTAAGTGATATTTGTCACCTTATTCCTCCACTACTTTCTAGTTTTTCTTTCTTGATCTGAAGTTTGATTGGCTTTAGCTCCTTGTCTGACACTGAGACACAACTTTATCTCTGAATGACCTTAAGCCTTAGATTCCTTACCTTTATTAAGCAACAATTCTTGAAATTGCCCATTTGCCATTATCACTGTGCATGGAAATGCCAAGAGCCACATCCATTAATCCCTGAGTTCAAGAATAGGTCTGTTTGTTTGTCAGTACAGTAATCTCTTTCTCAATCAGCTGGGATAGAGTGCCCAATGTATCCATTAGATAGTCTCAACTTCAAGTTTAGTGGAATATTCACTTAGCCCTTGAAAGAACATTGTATTTGTGGAAATCATCAACTCAGTCTTGTAGAGTCTAAGGTGTGGGAATGTTGTTTTCTTTTTTTTTTTTTAGGATTTTACTTATTGATTTGACAGAGAGAGAGAGAAAGAGAGGGGGCACAAGCAGGCAGAGCGGCACACAGAGGGAGAAGCAGGCACCCCATTGAGCAGGGAGCCCAATGTGGGGGCTGGGATCATGACCTGAGCTGAAGGCAGACGCTTAACCAACTGAGCCACCCAGGAGCCCCTAAGGTGTGGGAATGTTAAACAAATTCAAGAAGTATGTTAGTCAGAGTTATAGTGTGGCAGCCAGGACTACCTACTTTTCTGGTTCCTTCACCTCTATGTTCCAGTGCTAGATATTAGCAATTATTTGGCAAATAAACCACATCTTAGAGGACGATGTCCCAAAAGTGAAGGAAGTTATTCCCGAGTCAGCATCTTTGCCAAGTATCAGGCCATTGTATTATGACTAACTGCTTTTGGATATTGTATATATGGATATGCATATGGTATATGGTAAGATTATATGATACCCTTGTCAAGAACCCATTGTCCCAACTCTTCTTTGATATGAGTCAATATCATGTGGAATTCCATGCTGATAGATTAGTCATTTTGTAGGTGATGAGAAGATAATGCTGTAGGAGGTGTCTTGGCAAGGAAGGTAAACACAAATCCAAAGAAGGTATCTATTCCAGTAAGGATGGATCAATGTCCCTAACAGGGCTCCATTATAATCTCCATGTCAGTTAATGGCTCACTTGCCTCCCTGAGCAACATTTCCATATAAAAGTCTCAGGATGGTCTCTGCTGCTAGCAGATTGGGCATTCATAGTGGCAGTAGTTAGACAATTATTGAAGATAACTACAAACAGTCCCCTAAACTTATGATGGTTCAATTTGCCTTTTTTTTTTTTTTATTTTAGGATGGTGCGAAAGTAATACTCATTTAGTAGAAACTGCATTTCGAATTTTGAAATTTGATCATTTCCCTTTCCTGGGCTAGTAGTATGCAGTGCGATACTGTCTCGTGGGCAGTGGTAGTGAGGTGCAGCTCCCAGTCAGCCACACGATCATGAGGGTAAACAACAATATACTTAAAACCATTCTGTACCCATCCAGCCATTCTGTTTTTCACTTTCAATAGAGTATTCAATAATTTACATGAGATATCAACACTTTATAATAAAATAGGCTTTGTATTAGATGCATTTGCCCAACTGTAAGCTAATGGAAGTGTTCTGAGAATGTTTAAGTTAGGCTAGACTAAGCTAGGATGTTTGGTAGGCTAGGTGTATTCACTGTATTTTTACTTAGGGTATTTTCAACTTGTAAAGGGTTTTGTGAGGTGTAACTCCATCATTACCTGAGCCAGATCTGCAGTTCATAGTTTTAGTTCCACATGTAGTCTTATCGTTAGCCCATTTTGGCAACAGTGGAAAGCTACGGAAAGAGGCTTCCTAACATCCAAAGGATGAAAGATGTGTACGTGAACTTTGAGAACTTGTGTTAGTTTCCTGTGGTTGCTATAGTAAATAGTATAGTAAATTGCCCCAAAGGTGGCAGCTTAAAATGATGTAAATTAATTCTGTCATTGTTCTGAAGGTCAACATAGGTCAAAATCCTTCCTTGTCTCTTCTAGCTTCTGGTGGCTGTTATCATTCCTTGACTTCCTTGGCTTGTGGCCATATCACTCAACTTTTACATTGCTACCTCCTCGTTTGTGTGTCTGTCCTCTGTGTGTCTTCCAGAAGGAGAGCTGCCATTGTCCATTGCATCATCCACAATGATACCATCTCAACATTCTTTTTTCCTTTTTTCTTTTTTTAAGTAGGCTCCACACCCAGCATGGAGCCCACTGCAAGGCTTGAACTCACAACCCTGAGATCAAGACCTGAGCTAAGATCAGGAGTTGGATGCTTAACATCCAGCCACCCAGGCACCCTTCATCTCAACATTCTTAATTTATTTCCATCTGTGAGTAATCTTTTTCCAAATAAGGTAACATTTACAGATTCTAGGGATTTGGCCTGGACCTATCTTGAGGGCCATCATTTAAGCCACTATACCTGGCAAGTGTGAAACCTTCCTTTTCCTCCAGGAAAGTATTGATATCACCCACATGTCATTCATCTTTTAGCAAACTTAAATTAATTTTATACTGATAACATCATTTCAGTGAGGACATTTAAAAAAATCAACAACAAAAACACGGACAATGTTGCATCCTCACTATTACATATTCTAGGATGTTTTATTCTGAGATTTGCCATATTTGATATACAGTACAAAATGAAAGACATCCTAAGTTCTAGTTAATGCTGCCTATAAGAACCTTTCCAGACTCTGCATCAGAAGTGCAGTGTGGGTAACTGCTGGAAACTGGAAGATGGCCTGGTAGGTGGGAGTTGCTCCTATCCACACAGTCCTATCCACAGAGGGCCTAGATGCATGACAGGTATGAGGGAGAGAACTTGCATGCACGTGCCTCATGCCTGAACATCCAGGGATGTCCTGGGATGGGTCCTCATGTCTGGGCCTAGTGCGGATAGGCTCCTGGGCCACAAGTGGGAACTTCTGGGGGACACACAGTGCTGCTCAGCTCCAGCCTGCTGGAGAACAGAGATGCCAAGCTATCATATTTTGAACTCACTAAGAATTTATTTCCCTTATTTGGAAATAGTACTATTTTACAAACAAAAATTAGTAATACAAAACTTCAGTATAATTTATAGTATAATGGCACAATCACTACAAGATTAATAGGGAAATATTTACAGCAACAATATCACAAACAAATATTTCATGCCTTTAATATAAATGTTTAAATCTAATTTATTTATAAGGGGCCATCTAATATAACAAGTAATGTTATGTGCTGGTTCTCAATTGTAATTATTATTAGATGTAACTATCAACATTAAATCATAATGTAATTTAGTAACCTGCCTCAGACTAGAACATTTTGTCCATTCATTAACAGATATTTAGTCATGTTCCTAACATATTGATGGAAAATCTGCATTTTAAAATGATCACCTTTGAAATAGGCCTAGGGGTAAATATCAACATTTCAACATTTCTGAGTTAAATTAAAATTCCTCAACCAATAATTAATTGGGTACTCACAGTCCAGAGAAGAAAAAAAAAAATCCTACAACTTTCTAACTGGGCCGTTCAGATGTGTGGATTTTTAGGAAAGAATAAATAGTCTCTTTATACAATTTTAGCTTTTTCTCCAAGAAGTCACACATAAAGAAGCAAAGAACATGATAATGAAAACTGGAAAGAAGACAAATATTCAGAGCCTTTCAAAAGTTTTTTATTTATTTATTTTTATGAGGTAGTGTGATGCTTCATAAAAAGGATAAAGCCAGAGAAATTGCAAGGTGGAGCTGAGCAGATTTGTCACATACGGAATGCTACATGCACAGGAAATACACGAAGATTGCCTTTTTTTTCTGAGTTTTTAACATAGGCATCCATAAATGAAGAGGTTGAGGAAGCTTTCTGTTTTTAAGTCTGATTCTCTTTTTTTTTTTTTTTTTTTTTAAAGATTTTATTTATTTGACAGAGAGAGACACAGCGAGAGAGGGAACACAAGCGGGGGGAGTGGGAGAGGGAGAAGCAGGCCTCCCGCGGAGCAGGGAGCCCGATGCGGGGCTCGATCCCAGGACCCCGGGATCATGACCTGAGCCGAAGGCAGTCGCTTAACCAACTGAGCCACCCAGGCGCCCCAAGTCTGATTCTCTTATATAATAAGTGTGCTGCAGTTGTTAGTAGCACAGACTTTGGTCTAATAATCTTAGGTTCAAATACCAACTTCACAACAGGCTAGCTTTGTGCCTTGAGCAAGTTAATTAACTTTTCTAAATTTCAGTTTCCTAATTTGTGAAAATGGGACTGCTGTAAAGATTAGCTAAGGGACTGCATGAAACTTGTATATCAACACCAGGTACATAGAAACCATTAAAGAAACGGCTAAAATACAGCTAAACAGAGTATTAATATTAGTGTTATTGTTGGCTTGATATTTCACCTCTTCTAGCTCTTTGCTCAGTTGCCATTTCTGTGAGAAGATTTTGATCTCCTTGTTAATATGCATAAGCCCTACCCCTTTCCAATTCTTTTCCTCAGCCTATTTTATCTGATAATCATTTATTATCATCAGAGGTACTCTATCTCATTACTTAATAATTAACTAATTAATTAATTCCCTGTATCTGTCCCTCTGTTAGAATTTAAGTTCCTTGAGAAAGGAGTTTTATCTGCTTTGTTAACTCTGCTTTTCCTAGTGACTACATTCTAGATCCTAGAACAACGCTTGGCATAGAGTATATGCATAATAGTCTTGAATGAGTTAATATTATTAAACTGTTGTGAACTTCAGCTTATAAGAACAGTTTTAGAGTCCAAGAGAAGACTCATCTCACATATAAAAGTTAAATCTTACCACTCATCTAAGTAGTTTATCCAAAATCAGAATACAATTTAGTAGTGGACTAGAGCCTATTCCTCTGATTCCCAGCAATCTTTTGCTTACTTAATAATCATGATCTTTGGGGTGCCTGGGTGGCTCAGTTGGTTAAGCATCTGCCTTTAGCTTAGGTCTTGATCTCAGGGTCCTATATCAAGCCCCACGTCAGGCTCCCCTGCTCAGCGGGGCATCTGCTTCTCCCTTTCCCTCTGCTCCTCTCTCTCTCTCTCTCTCTCTCTCTAATAAATAAATAAATAAATCTAAAAAAAACCCCCACAAAAACAAAATAATCATGATCTTTTATACTTATGCTTTGTTGGAGAGTAGTACATGAGTATTTCTACAATTGATGTCTCACATATTGTGGGTATTTAAATTCCTACATTAAAGTTAAAAGAGAGATATCATTTTCTTCACTTGTAAATGATTTTAGAGACTCATAGTTTATTGGTGCCTCTCTCCTCACCTCCAGTTTTTTCCCTAACTACCAAGTTGGGACAGTTTTTAAATTTTATTGGCTATTAGCCTTCATTGTTTCAAAGACCTATCACCATTTAATCACAGAACCTGCTATTATGTCTTCCCTTAAATTCTCATAGTTTAGAATAAATAACCTGACCCTAAAGATTGCCAAATAAGACATTGCTTTCTATTGTGCTGTAACATATTTTACTTTTGAAACATCCTCCAAAATAAACTCTCATAAATGGAGAATTTAATTTTTTATTACTACTGTACAGGGTCATACATAAACATGGATGTACTGATCATTGATGATGGCTTTTTGAGTACTTAGGAAATCTTACTCCTTTATTAAATAAATCTCTGCCTAAAATTGGACAGAGAGTTTCTAGGTTGGCCAATGAAGCTGATCAAATTGTGCCAAATTTGCTTCTTTGGCTTACCTATTTTTCATGTCCTGTCAATTGCATTTCCACTGACAAGACATTTGAAGAAATGTTTTCCTTTCAAAAACAAAGAAAATAGAGAATTATCAATTAAAAAGACAAACTATTATTTACAGAGTATGTACCAAAACTGTTAGTCACTCTACATGCACTATTTCTGAAAGGTAGCACCATTCCATTTCTTCACTGGAGGAAATAATGCTCAGGATTTACAGTTGATCCTTAAAAAATGTGTAGATTAGGGACAGCAGCCCCAGTGCAGTCAAAAATCCATGTGTGCGGCACCTGGGTGGCTCAGTCAGTTGAGTGTTTGACTGTTGGTTTCAGCTTAGATCATGATCTCAGGGTCATGAAATAAAGCTGTTCATGGGGCTCCGCACTCAGTGGGGAGTCTGCTTGGGATTCTCTCTCTCTCTTTCCCTCTGCCCCTCCCCCTGTGCACGTGCTCACTCTCTCTCAAAATAAATAAATAAAATCTTTTTTAAAAATCCATATGTAACTTTTGACTTCCCAAAATTTTAACTACTAATAGTCTTTTGACTGGAAGCCTTACTGACAACATAAACAGTTGATTAATACTTATTTTGGATGTTATATGTATCACATACTGTTTTCTTAACAATAAAATAAGCTAGAGAAAAGAAAATATTATTAAGAAAGTCATAAGAGAAAATACACTTACAGTACTGTGTAGTATTTATTGAAAAAATATCTGCATATAAGTGGTCCTGCACAGTTCAAACCCATGTTGTTCAAGTGTCAGCTCTATAAGTAACTTGGAAAAGTGTTCAACTGGATGACCATCCGTATCTTCATACATGCAAAATAAAAATCAATGTTATTTCAAATATGCTATATTGTCACTTCACCAGGGCAGGCCATAGTAGAAATAATCATATACAAAGTATTACTGCTATTAAAACTCCACCTTACCTCCCCCCCCCCCCCCCCTTTACTGGATAATGGAAAAAAAAATACAGGATGTTTGATTGATTATTTGGTTTACCTTTTGTGTCTACTGGTATTATGAGACTAGGAAATACTATATCTCTAGCACAATTCAAATCAATAATCTTCTACAAAGATTTATGGAATTTGCAACATATTGAACACTATTCCCCTCTACTTATCTCTTTCTAATGATCACAGAAATCCACATTCAATGTGAATGGCATGGAAGTGTTATCACAAGTATAGAAAGCCTCAGAGATAATTCATTTTTCTTGGACAGTTGTCTGATAATCCTAATTTGTCCTTGTACATATTTGTATATATTATATTAAATTATATCCAGTATATTATATCCATTACACACTAATGCATTATATCTTAAATGAATACAAATAAAATTAGCATAAGACATATCCCCAAATGCTGAAGAAAAATAAAATATCTAGTTATTCTGGAAGCTTGGACCCACTAATTTTGCTTAGGTAAATATATACCCATGCCAGCATCTATAAATACATTAAACACCAAACTATATAAAAACCTAAAAATTGGAAAGAGGAAAATCTCACCTCCACTCTTTCTAGAATTCTAAGATATAAGCAAGGGCAGATGATCAACTCTCTGATATTTTAGTTCTTGGATGTGAAAATGTGGGGTGTTGAGAATTCTGTGAATAGTGAATTCCTCAGTAATAAGAAATAGGCTAAGGAAGAATGAGTATAAATATATGCTCTTTAATATTTCAATGCAATTTTATTTCTATATCATAATACTCAACAAAAAGAACTCTTGAACACAGCATTATGAATTTTTCAGATTGGCTGTATCCCTTTATCAGTCAGACCTCAACAGAGAAACAGAACCAGTAGGATCCCCCTCTCTCTCTTTCTCCCCCTCTCTCTCACTTCTCTCCCTCCCCAACCCCCCCTCTGTGTGTGTGTGTGTGTAGTGTGTGTGTGTGTGTCTATCTTTATATATATATAGATAGGTATCTATGTATCTTTATATATATATATAAATTTATAGGCTGAAACCTCTCAAGCAGAAGCTGATTTTAAGTTGACACGTAAAATTGATGATGACATTCACCCCTTGCTAATTTGTCACCAATGCATATATTATCCTTAAATCACACCTAATCTAAACAGAAAGACAATAACAAAGTCATACTTCCACTGAACATGATACAAATGTCCCACATATAACCAAAAATATGCTAAACTTTTCCCCAGAAAATAATTCAAAGTCCTTGGGTGATATTCACTCTTTTTAATGCTTTTTATTCAAGTATAATTAACATACAGTGCTATATTAATTTCTGATGTCCAATATGATTGAACAATTCTATACATTATTCAGTTCTCATCACAATGATAAGCGTATTCTTAATCCCCTTCACCTATTTCACCCATCCCCCCACACACCTCCCCTCTGGCTAACCACATTCAATAAACCATTTGCCACAGTACATAAATCAACATAGACTTATAACTCTTATAACTTATATCTCCTTTCAATGCAAAATGAACAATCAGGTACAATACTCAAACTTTTCTGCCCACTGGGAGGATTTCCCTTCACCACATTTCCTTCAGGGATGTTCCAGAGAGAGGCTATAGTGCTATAGTTATCTACTTTTGGGCAGTACCAGCATATCATGTAGAACCATCTGTAAGCCAGGCCAAGTTTTCTCTTCATTAGTCAACTATTCATAGGGAACTCTCCATGAGGCAACAGGTGTTACTGGGAGAGAGAAGATAATGTATAGCAAGAGTAGGGATCATGGGCATTGGATCTACTTCCTCATGTGACTTGTGCCTTCAGGGCTTCTGAAGCCCATTATCCTTTGATAGTAGAGTTTTGATGTTCACACCTAACTTTAAGACTTGATGGGTCAATGACATTCAGTACATGATGGGCAACTCAGGTGACATTATATTTGGTGGCTCATGTTTAAGCATTAAGTGTTTACTAAGGCTCAATAGCTAGCCAAAAGCTGTTTCTCTGCTTGACTTATTTCACTTAGCATAATCCCCTCCAGATCCAACCATGTCGATGCAAATGGTAGGTATTCATCCTTTCTGATAGCTGGATAATATTCCATCGTGTATATGAATCACACCTTCTTTATCCATTCATCTGAACTAATGAATCATTGAACACTACAACTAAAAATAGTTATGTACTATATATTGGCTAATTGAGCTTCATAAAAAAATAAACAGAGGGCAAAAAAAAAAGCTGTTTCTCAAAAGAGTAGTTATCCTCAAAAGATAATAAAATTTTGAAATAAAATCCTGAGAGACTGGGCGCCTGGGTGGCTCAGTTGGTTAAGCGACTGCCCTCGGCTCAGGTCATGATCCTGGAGTCCCGGGATCGAGTCCCGCATCGGGCTCCCTGCTCATCAGGGAGTCTGCTTCTCCCTCTGACCCTCCCCCCGCCATGTGCTTTCTCTCTCTCATTCTCTCTGTCTCAAATAAATAAATAAAATCTTTAAAAAAAAAAAATCCTGAGAGACTGAGGCCTATAGGGACCTACCACAGGCTCCAAACAACCTCTCATTCTGCCAATCACACTTCAAGCAACATCAGATCTGCTAGATTATATGGTCCAAGTGGCAGAGCAATTAGCGTGGCAGTCTAGATCTGTTGCAGAACCTTTTCTAAATGTTCTCAAAACTAGCAACTCTTTGGGTTACTTGGTAAATAGAATGGAGTAACACATTCAAATGAGGAATAAGTTGCCTCCAAAATCTAAATAGTGCTACTCCATGTTGTACCTCATTTTTGGCTATGGAAGGGGCCAGATGCAATATCTTGTCTTTCACCTTAAAAGGGATCTGTATGTGTGTTACACCACTAGACTCCTACAAATTTCACTGATGTTAGAGACTTCTGAAGTTTTGTCAGATTTATTTCCCACTCTCTGACATGGAAAGGTCTAACCAATATTTGGCATCATTGCTACTTCTTGCTCACTAGTCACAGTCAGCATAATATCATCAATATAATGGACCAACAACATGTCATATGGACCAGCAACATGGTCCTTATGAAACAGAAAAGTGATCAAGATCCCTACAAGCTAGAGAGTTTATATGCCTGAGATAGAAAGGAAGGTATATTGCTAGCTGAAAGGAAACTGCTTCTGGTGCTTTTTACTCATATGTATCTAGAAAAAAAATTATTTTCTTGATCAATAGCTGCATACCACATACGAGGGCATGTATTAATTTGCTCAAACAAATTAGGATCATTTTATATTTTGATTCAACAGTGATCTTTACTGTTAATCCTGATAAAACACTTTAAATAGAGCTATATATGTTAGGTATTCTGAATTTTGATTGATACAGTAAATATTCCTTCTGAATCAAAAATGTAAAATGATCCTAATTTCCATAGCACAAATTAGGACATTTTAAATTAGCATAGAGCAATTTTTAAATAACTATTAGCTTGTTTTCCCTTAGGCTGATTTTAAAGCGTATCAACATGTCAGAATTTTTTTTAAAAAGGTAAGGAAGAAAACTTTAAAAGCCGAAAAAATGTTATGCAATGACAGATTCATAAAACACATGCATGAAGAGACTGAGTTTTTGAAACTGAATAATTTTTGCCTTTGTAATACAGATGTTATTACAAGAGTCAAATTGGTATATTAGCCTAACAGCTCCAAAGTGGCAATTTACACATCATTTAGTACAATAAGATTCCATCAAAGTCTATCATTATTATTATCCTTTTCTTTTTTTTTTTTTTAAAGATTTTATTTATTTGAGAGAGAGAGAATGAAAGAGAGAGCACATGAGAGGGGGCAGGGTCAGAGGGAGAAGCAGACTCCCTGCCGAGCAGGGAGCCCGATGCGGGATTCGATCCAGGGACTCCAGGATCATGACCTGAGCCGAAGGCAGTCGCTTAACCAACTGAGCCACCCAGGCGCCCCTATTATTATCCTTTTCTATTCACTCATAAGATAAATTTGATAAGGCACCATGTTAGTAACTCTAGATTAGAAATGGGAAGCATTTTCTCTTTTTCAATGTAGTAATTATATATTAGTTGTCCTTAGCAATTTCTTTAAGCTATTGGAAAATATCTTTAAAAAATTAATCCATTAAATGAACACTCAGTTCTCTTAAACTAAAAGTGTATGAGAAAGCATTTTATTATATCCAGAGATTCTACAGATGTATACCATCTATTTCCAAAATTACAATCCAGTATTTTCTATAGTAATATAATTTTGAAAAATTGTAGTGAAATTTTAATTAAAGAACATTTTACCTTTCTTAACAAATAATCTAGTGATGGTTGACAGAATATCTGAGCAGTTGATTTCATCCTTTAATTTCCACTTAGTATCAGTTAAGGACTAAAAAGTTGCATGTGGCTAAACTCAACTCAAAGAGGCTGAGAATTTACCCTGAGCTCAAGTACTCAAGTAAAATTTGAAACCACCAACCAACTCCATTATGTTCATGAATACAGTTAAAGTATTTGACAGTATTAGCTACTTTATCATATAAAAATCTTGGTTTCTATAGACTTTGTATTATCATTATTAATTTAAAACACTTTTGCCATTTCATGCCATACATTACTAGTGTTCTGCTTACCCCAGCAACATACTTTTATAGATGACTTTAAACAATAATACATATAATTAATAGTTACAGATAAATTTTAAGTAGTGCGTGGGAATCCTGGTAAAGAGAAATATAGGCTTGAGTACACATGCACCTGGTCCTTTTTTAAAAAAAAATTGAAATATAGTTGACATATAATATTATATTAGTTTCAGGTATATAACACAGTGATTTGACAACTATAAATATTATGAAATGCTCACCATGATAAGTATAGTTACCATCTGTCACTATACAAAGTTACTACAATATTATTGACTATATTCTGTATGCTGTATTTTTCATCCCTGTGACTTATTCATTTTATAACTGGAAGTTTGTACTGCTTAATCCCCTTTGTCTATTGGAATCAGAAACCTATTTCACCCACTATGAATCTATTTCTATTTTGTTGTTATTGTTTGTTTGTTCATTTGCTTGGTGTTTTAGATTCCACATACAAGTGAAATAACATGGTATTTGTCTTTGTCTGACTTATTTCAGTCAGCCTAATACCCTCTAGGTCCATCCATATTACAAATGACAAGATTTCTTTCTTTTTATAGATGAGTAATATTCTGTTGTATATATCTACCACATCTTCTTTCTCTGTTCATCTATCAATAGATACTTCGGTTGCTTCTGTATCTTGGCTATTGTTAATAATGCTGCAGTAAACATACAGGTGCATATATTTTTCCAAACTAGTATTTTTTGGGTAAATACCCAGAATTAGAATTATTGGATTGTACAGTACTTCTAGTTTTAGTTTTTTCAGGACACTCCATACTGTTTTCCATTGTGGCCGCACCAGTTTACATTCCCACCAACAGTGCGCAAGAGTTTCCTTTTCTCCTTGGCAACTCTTGTTATTTCTAGTCTTTCTGATACTAACCATTCTGACTGATGTAAAGTGACACCACATTGTGATTTTGATTTGCATATCCCTGATCAAAAATGTTGAGCATCTTTTCATATGTCTGTTGACCATCTGTATGTTTTCTTTGGAAAAATGTCTATTCAGGTCTTTTACCCACTTTTTAATCAGATGATTTGGGTTTTTATGGTGTTGAGTTATATGAGTTCTTTATATATGTTGAATAATTAGCTCCTTATCAGATATATGATTTGCAATTATCTTCTCCCATTCAGTAAGTTGCCTTTTCATTTTGTAAATGGTTTTCTTCACTGTGCAAAAGTTTTTTAGTTTGATGTAATCCCAAGTGTTTATTTTTGCTTTTGTTTCCCTTACCTGGCCCATTAGGATCATTGATACTATAACTGTAAAGAAATCAGATTATTTTGATCAAATCCAACTAGATTTGAGAACCAACTCCAGATTCCCATTCTTTATGTCAATAATTAAACCTTGACTGACATTGAATTGGTACCTGAATTGGATCCAGAATTGCATTCTGTGGGTCTATAGCCAAGCATTTCGTATAAGAATTTGGGTCACAGAAATACAGCAGTTGAGAAAAACTAAACACAGAGTGGAAGATAGTGAAGTTGATCTGGAATTTACCAACTACCCCTGCATCTTCCTGACCCTGTATCTATCCACAGTGATTCAGAAGGTAATGATCACTGGTTTACCTCTATCTCCCAAATCTCAGATAGGTCCCTCTTTGGCCAGGTCTAAATTGAAACAATTCCAAGAGTAACAAAATTGACAATGGACTCGTATAGTAATTTAAGGCTATACCTTGGAAAAGAAGGTGAAGATAGCTAATGTAAGTGGGTATAAGAAAACATTGAAGCTGCTAATTAAAGGGAACATGTGAAAAAATGTAAAAACAACAAAAGGTTATTTTAAAAAAAGCTAATAAGTAATACCAAAAGGAATACACATGTACCAATATTCAATTTTTTCAGCTCTCTATATTCGGTGCATTTTGGGTCCAGCCATCATTACCTGGTGGCATAACATACCAGTGTGTTAGAAAATTATGTATGAAACAATCTGACTTCTGCCTTATACTGATATCATTTACCTATATTTTTAAATCATCTATGAGCTACTTTTTATAGAGAATTGTTTATTGCAGCAGACTATTCACGTTGCAAATATGTGGACACATCATTCCTAAAATACAGGCTAAGATTACCTGCCATAAAGTTACTCTTTGTGTATACATATATATTATGTACATATCTTATGCCTAACAATTCTCCTTCCTATATTGTGTTTAATAGAAATGCGAAGAAATGCATTAAAGATATTTGTTGCAGCATTGTTGAAATAACAAAATGTTGGAGGAAGTATATATGCCTTTTGATAAGGAAAAATTTTAATTAATTATGCTACCTGCATAAAATGAAATTATATGTATATGAATGTGTGTATACATATATGTGTATGCTATATATGAATGTACACATAAATACACCCCTTATATGTATGCACCATACATGTGTATGCATGTCTGACAGTATATGCATATGAATACATAGGATCATACACATATATGCACATTCATACAGATACATATACCCATATATGCACATATATATCAATAAACTGTCACTTTATTAGGTTGTGATAACAACAAAATAAATATCTTTGGCTTGTAAGAAATACATTTCTGGCACAGAAAAACATGTTCACTGAAGCTCTGCTTCACATACTTTTCCTACTGAGACATTATTGTACATGAGCAGTGAGAAGAGGAAAGGGGAGAGATGGCAATCAGGTGATAACTCTAAGTACTTCTGCAAAGAATAGGTATATATTAAATTAGCCCATATTTCTTTAGTCCAAAATAAGTCACATGGACAAGATTGATGTCAATGGGGTGAGAGAGTTAAATTCTTCCAAAGGAAAGGGGACGCAAATATACAGAAACAAGAATGTTGAACAAACACATATACATATACACACACAGAGGAAAGAGAGGGATTAGTGTCTGTGTGTGTGTGTGTTTGTGTGTGTGTGTACAATGGAGGAGCAGATCTGTATGTTCTTATGTTATGAAGAAGGGTATTTGTAAGAATACTGACTACCTCATTTCTTTGACTTTGTATCAGAGCGGAGGAGAATCTTTCATTTTGTTTTTGCTGTATAAACATTTTTTAAAAAGTGAAAATAAGAAAGAAGTGGTGTTTAATACTAAACATAAAAATATGAAAACTATTTTAATGTGAAATATAAACTAATATAAACTTTAAAGATCATTCTCTCATGGTTTCATTAGTAGGGAAATATTTCATTATCTTTATAACAACTCTAAGGAAGCACAATCCACTTACAGTGAACTGAGTAAATTCGAAGTGTCTATATCCAAAAATTCTCCCCTTGTTCTTTACCTTAAGGAGTATTCAATCTTTCACCATGACTATAATGTTAGTTATGGGTTTTCCCTATATGACCTTTTTTTATTATTATGTTAATCACCATACATTACATCATTAGTTTTTGATGTAGTGTTCCATGATTCATTGTTTGCGTATAACACCCAGTGCTCCATGCAGTATGCGCCCTCTTTAATACCCATCACCGGGCTAACCCATCCCCTCTCCCCCCTCCCCTCTAGAACCCTCAGTTTGTTTCTCAGAGTCCATAGTCTCTCATGGTTCGTCTCCCCCACCGATTTACCCCCTTTCATTTCTCCCTTCCTACTTTTTTTTTTTTTTAACATATAATGTATTATTTGTTTCAGAGGTACAGGTTGGTGATTCAACAGTCTTAAACAATTCACAGTGCTCCCTATATGATTTTTGTAGGGCTGAGGAAGTTCCATTTTATTTCTAGTGTGATAGAAGTTTCTGTGTGTGTTTTTTTAAAATACATTGGAGTTACATTTTGTCAAATTATTTTTCTTCATTTCAATATGATAAAATGTTTGAATAACATTATTTTAATATGCTCTGAGTGATTTTCAAATTATTAATTCATCATTGCATTCCTGTGATAAATCTTACTTGTGCAAAATGTATTCTTATTTTTATATATTGTTGGGTTCCAGATACTGATATTTTATAAATAATTCACAACCATGTTCATGAGGGAAATTTCCTATTTCTAATATGGATTTGACAGCATAATCTTGGCCTCATAAAATGAGTTTGAAAGCATGCCACTTACCTCTTTTTCTGAGATATTTATTTAGATTTGATAGTATTTCTTTTAAAGATGAATTATAGTACAACTTCACAACTCAAAATGCAAAGATTATACAAACAGGAAAAATAGGTAAAACATATAATATGGGCTCACAGCACTTTATCTCATTTAATAAGAGACTTATTTGAAAAAGAGAAAATTATCTTATGCCTATGTAAAGGGAAATCATCAAAAATTTATGTAGATTAAAATTTGCTAAAATGACAAAAATGATTAAGTTATGGCTTCTACTATTTTTAGCACATTTTTCAACATCCAAAATAAATGTTTAATGAAAATATGTTAAATCCTTTTATTACAATTTTATGATAGCATATACACACATACACATATAATTTGTTTCTGTTGTTTGAATAAGAATGTTATCCAGTTAAATATACTGGGTAACTACATTATTTTATAATAATTATCTCATAGTTTTTCTATGACATGATAATTTATAATTATATATTAGTACAATCTCAGTCTCCTTTAAAAATAGTAATAAGGATAATTTCTAATGTTTATGCCATATCTAAGTTATACCATATCTACTCTGGAGAAAGAATAAGTTGACTGTGATAATTCCATCACAATCTGGAAAAGATTCTATTCTGTGACCCAGATCAATATGCAGTAAGTCAATATTTAGTTCTAATTTTTACAATGAGTTACATGTAATTTTTGCCTCACTGAATTTATTATAAAACTTATGATGGAAAATATTTTCCTCGTATCTTTTAGCTACTGATTTTTTTTAACCACAGTATGATCCATTTGAAACTATCTGTAACCAAATATATTTCCATAATTTTATATTTGTAAGTATAAATGTTTAGACATTTAAATAAATTTTTATTATGTAGTTTTTTATATAAAAGTGGTAAGCCATTCAATGAAAAATATGATTTTATATTATTTTCCATACATCAAAAGTATAAAATATCCTTCCCTTTAAGTCATTTAGTGAGACAAACACTGAACAAGTTTATTAAAGAAAGTATAAGTCAGATATCAGTATTTTTTAGTTAAAAGTTAATTCTGATGTGTGTACTATTTAAAAACAATTACACTTACATCAATCTCCATAAATAGTTATATTTCAATATTAAATTTCAATATTAAAATTTCAAGCACTATCCAGATTCTGAATATTGTAGTGATCAAAGACAATCTAATATCCTCTCTGATCTTCTCACATCTCTTATGTGGTCAGTTGTTTCACATGTGTGTACTCACACGCGTCAATCTTTCTTCCTTTTCCTTATCAACAATATGGAAAGAAGTAGGGAAGAAAGTAAAGAAACAATTTTTGTAGTTTTTAAGACTGTAAATAGAGATAGTTCCCAATATATCATAGTATTATGTGCACAAAATTGTATTTAATTGTATGAGCAAATAATTTTTATTGCTCTATAAACATATTTAATCTCTTGGAATTTTCATCAGCTAGTCTTGCTTCTTTAAACAAACTCTTTGTTGATTTTCATGATACAACAATCTCCTGTTTATTCTCCATCTTGATCTCCAGTACTGGCCCAGTTTCCTCTCTTAGACATCTAAATCTTAGAGAGTTCTATTTTGGGGTCTCTTCTGATTTTGCACCTTTACATTAGAAGCTCTTATCTAGTCATATGGCTTTGTGTAACATCTCTAAATGATAGTGCCTAAATTGATGTATTCAATTCTAGAGCTCTCCTCTGGGCACAATATCATATATCCAACTGTGTATTTCAAATTGCAACATGATTTCCCAAGTCAGAACTCTGGGAGTCATCCTTGAGTTAGCCACCCTTCTCTCATATGAATTCTTGCAGAGTTAGACTTCTATGTATTTTTCTAATCATTTCATTTCTTTTCATCTCTACTGTTGCCATTCTTTTTCAAGCCACCATTATCTCTGGAACTTATTGCTATAGTTTCTAGTCTTCCTCTTCCAATAATGCCTTCTGCCAATGCATTCTCTATATGATATGCAGTTATGTCTTTAAAAATATTATATTATAGGGGTGCCTGGGTGGCTCAGTTGTTAAGCATCTGCCTTTGGCTCGGGTCATGATCCCTGGGGCCTGGGATCGAGCCCCGCATCGGCCTCCCTGCTCGGCGGGAAGCCTGCTTCTCCCTCTCCCACTCCCCCTGCTTGTGTTCCTGCTGTCGCTCTCTCTCTCTGTCAAATAAATAAATAAAATCTTAAAAAGTATATATATTATATTATGTAACTCCCGCACTTCAACTTAAGCTTTCACTTTACATTACTCTAGGGACAAAATCCAAACTCATTTATTTATCTAGTTAACCCTAATTGTCTTCATAGCAAACTATGAGTAGGAAATTGTTAATTGCACTCTATTTCATATATATTAATATTTATATATGTAAATGAATAACTTGATAAATAAATTATAGAGCTAAACTACAATATTAGGAGTATTAACCAAAATTTGGGGCTCAAAAACAAAGGATCATGAGAAGGATGGTAGAAAAGGAGGCAAGGAAAAAAGTAGAGTTCTTTATAATTTTCTGGGACCAGAGATACTTCAAAGGCAAGGATGCATCTGTAGCTCAGAAAGAAACTGGAAAACCATTTGCATTATTTCTCTAGAGTCTCTGCTTGTGTGTGTGTTTGTGGGTCTCCATGTAATTTCTGCTCTCCCTGAGGAACAGATTTCTTGTTAGTTATATGAAGGGGTGGATAAACTTGATAAAATTAACTGTGAAGACATATTTCTACAATCTTTTTCATTCTTTTCCTTTGGCCTGCCACTGGGAAATTTTATTCACTTCTTCCTTAATACACATCTCCCTCAATTCACAATGGGGTCATGTCCCAATAAATCCATCGTAAGTTGAAAATATCCTAAATGGAATGTTCATTTAATACACCCAGCTTATCGAACACCATAGCTCAGCCTAACCCACCTTAAACATGCTCAGAACATTTACATTAGCCTACAGTTAGGCAAAATGCATTGGCAGATGCATTAGGCCTATTATATAATAAAGTTTTGAATATCTCATGTAATTTATTGAATACCATGCTGAAAGTGAAAAACAGAATGGTTGTATCGGTATCAGTTGTTTACCCTCCTAAACAAGTGGCTGACTGGGGGCTGCAGCTTGTTGCCACCACCCAGACTCATGAGAAAATGCTGTACTGCATATTGCTAGCCTGGGAAAGGATCAAAATTCAAAAGTACAGTTTCTGCTGAATGTGTATGGCTTTTGCACCATCGTAAAGTAGAAAGATCATAAATTGAACTATCATAAGTCAGGGAGTGTCTGTACATCAAAATGTGCCATGCTTTTGAATTATCTGGCTTCCAATTAAATCCCCATGTCATACAGAAATTTGTCTCAGCTAGTTTTTAAGGAGAAAACTAATATGCTAAATACAATCTGAATAGAATGAAATATTTTCATGTTATAGAAGTTGATTTATTAGATAAATAGAGTAGATTACAGTTAAATACATTTTATACTACAAAGTAGAGGTTTTGATAATTTAGTTTGGTAAGTTCTTAACTCGCTCTAAGCTTCTAAAAATAGTTCAATTTCTTAGACTATATCACTTGAAGTATAGACTCCAAAACAATATTTTCTAGAGGATTATATTAATTTCTTAGTAATATGCTCTAAGAGGAAGTTACAAACTGTTGAATGTCTAAGAGCATGGACTTGATGATGCAAGGATTTGAAATCATGCGATAAAATGATTGCAGATATTGGAGGTAGTCCTGACACCTGTTTTTTTTAGGGCTTAGAGTGTCTGCAACAGATATTTTTATATAGTTAATGGTGTTAAGGAAGAATAATTTGAATCCTTATCTATTGTTTGAGAGGCAGATCATTAGAGCCATTAAAAATTTATTTAAGAAGCAATGGTAAAAGTACTAATCATCATTATATCATTAAGTTTTCTGTATGGGTAGAAATGTAAATATCACATAAAAATTTTTAAATGTTTGCTTTAAATGTCAATTAATAAACTGGAGTCACAGAGAATTGCAAGTATCTCACTGACCTTACTAGAAAAGGAATCAGAGTACACATTTATTTAACACTCATTAAAACCATTCCCATCTATTCCGCACTTTTTTAGAGCAAACCTAATTATTCCCACTGCCTTGACATTTTTACTACTTCATATGCCTCATCACTTTAAAACATTTACTTCTGTGACTGCTGAACCATTCAGCAAATTGGTTCTTCAGATCAATATTCTTGTTTCAAAAAAAGAAGCTCTACACAGGTGTCTGGCAATGTTTATTCACTGAAAGCAGTTCATCATCTACTGTTGATAGCTGGCAAAGTGACACTCCATTTTAGGTCTTTAATCATTTATCCATTTCCTAAGAAAACTGCAACTTGAAAAAAAAAGAGAGAGAAAGCTCAATGTGTACTATTAAATAGAAATAGCCAATCAGTCAACACAGACACCCTCTCTTCATAGCAATCAGCAACAGCTGTATCCCAATTAAGGCTATGATTTTGCAGGTGCTCAGAGAAGTCTATGTCAAAATAAATCCACTTATTTAAAATGTTTTGAACCATTATAAAGTCTTCATAGACAACTTCAAGCAAAAAAAACCTAGGGATTTTATAAGACAACTTATTTATAAGTGTCAAGATTCTTGGGTAAAAGAAGAAAATGAGATCAAAACAAGGAGATGTCTTTGCGAAAACATCATTCTCTTATTAGCTGTAAAGATAGACAGAAAAGAGGAGTTTGAACAACACTCCATATAATTGGTAGAAACTGATGCCACCCTATTCAATACATTTCTCAACACCTTATAGGAAAATAATCCCTTATAATATCCAGTTCAACCTATGTGTGTACCTCATAGCATATACACTTAAGATCATTCCTCTTGAATCATTTTAAGTGGATTTTAATAAATATTATTTACAAATAAACACTAAAACAGTTGTTTTAAATTTTACTTTACACAAAAATTACAAGGTGATGTTATAAATTTAAATTCCCTCAAACTACTTCTAGGGATTCTGATTTTGTAGGGGTATACTTAATTTGTCTGAGGAATCTTTATTTTTATCAAACATACCTAGTAAATATGATATGGGTATCCCCCTCAAACAGAATTTTGAAAAAACCTACTCTAAATTTGTGCAACTAAAAGAATCAGAGTTATTAATGTCCTTTCAAATATTTGTATTTTTAAAATGCTGATTTCCACAAAAAAAATACATACTAATTTGCTTTCATACACCAAATAGTTTCTGATAACAGATAGCTTTTTCTATGAGTCCAATCACCGGTATAATGATATTATCTGTTTTATATTAAACAGACATTATCATGAATGTTATCTAAAGCACTAGGAAACTATAAAGTTTAATTATTCAATGTTTGCATGATGCTTTGAAGATGAGATGTTCTGTTTAAGAGCTAAATATTATTGTAGCTATTAAACATCTGTTGTATTCTAGTTAGAGTTGATGACATTTTACTGCAGCATACGAAATTATTCCCCTAGAAATTCATAAGTTGTCAGAGTTGAATATATCATACAGGGCAACAGCATATTATTGATTTATTTTAAGAGATTAAGAGAAGGGTTTTCATTGTCCTTACACTTTTTAATAGTATTGAGAGAAATTTAAAATAAATTCAGTTTGAAACTAGAGGAATAGCAATTTGATTGCATCTCACTTCTCAACAGAAATGATAGAAGACAGAAGACAATAGAATTATTACATTAAAGTGCTGAGAGAAAATTGTCAATTTAGAATACTTTATGTAGAAAAAAGATTCAATATTTTGGGCGCCTGGGTGGCTCAGTTGTTAAGCGTCTGCCTTCAGCTCAGGTCATGATCTCAGGGTCCTGGGATCGGGCTCCCTCCTTGGCGGGAAGCCTGCTTCTCCCTCTCCCACTCCCACTGCTTGTGTTCCTGCTCTCGCTGTCTCTGTCTCTGTCAAATAAATAAATAAAATCTTTAAAAAAAAAAGATTCAATATTTTTAGAAAGCGTTCTATGGTTTTTGCAGGTGGAAAGGTAAATTACAATAGCTACTTATTCATTTTACATTTCAAAGTATAACATATACATTTTATTAAAGTGTAAAGTGTACCAATTATAAGTATAAAGTCTGATGATATTTTACAATGTAAACATACCCACATAAGCAAAACCCAGATCAAGGTGTAGAGTATGTTTAGTACCTCAGAATCCTCCCTCATGCCCTTTCCAGGACTTTTTAAAAAATGTTCTTTTGACTTTAAACTCTTTGGTCTTGGATTAGTTTTTCTTGATTTTGATATGTGTATAAATGGAATCATGCATTATGCATTATTTTGTGTCTAGCTTCTTTTGTTCAGCAATATATATTTTTCAGATTCATCCATGTTTTGTATGTAGTGTAAAATTCACTATTTTTATTGTTTTGTACTATTCCATCTTACCAACATGCTACAACTTATTTTTGTACAACTTTATTATGGTGGATAGCCATTTGGTTGTTTCCAGATTGGGATTATAAATAACTAGGCTGAGATGCTACATTATATGATGCATCTCTGGATATATGTAAGAGTAGACTTCCTAGATAATAGCTTGTGCATTTTGATATGATGGTTTTATTATTAATCAGTTTAATATTTAAAATTTTCTAATGTGCATTTTGACTTATAATTTGAAATGCATGGTTATATGTGAGCATGCGTGTGTGTGTGTGTACATATTCTCATATGTATAAATTATAGAATACTATACATATTTTTTAAAGATTTATTTATTTATTTTAGAGAGAGAGAGGGAGAGAGCATGTGCATTAGTGGGAGGAGGGGTAAAGGGAGAGAGGGAGAGAGAGAGAGAAATAGACTCCCTGCTGAGCATGGAGCCAGATGTAGAGATCCAGCCCAGGACCCCAAGACCATGACCTGAGCTGAAATCAAGAGTTGGATGCTCAACCAATTGAGCCACCCAGGCACCCCACTACTATACATATTTTAAATTGTCCACAGTTTATATATATGAGGATACACACACAAACAGAAATATATGACCCCATCAACTCTAAAAATACACATTCAAGTATATATGTGACACATAATTTCAAGTATTATAATACATAATACCATTATCTATAATATTATATATTATACATATTTCTAATTTACTAGCTTTTAAAATGTGTTTTTCAGTTACTCTAAGAATTGTATCAAAATATTTTACTATGATGTGGATTTGTATATTTTATTTTTAGTTATGTCAGATTTTACTTTATATATTACGAGATGATCTTATTCTTTCTTGTTGGATTAACATTATAACATTATAGAATGGAATAGCCTTCTTTACTTTAGTACTAATTCTAGCATTAAAGCCTATTTCATCTGATACTAATAAAACTACAATAGCTTTCTTTGGTATTGCATGATAATAATTTTTTCATCCTTTAATAATCAACATTTATGTATTCTCATATTTAAGATAGCTCATAAATAGTGAAGAGTGTTGCATTTAATTAGTGTATCAGTATTTGTATTTTGCTAAACTAGTCTACTTTACAGTTAAGATAATTATAGGTATATTTCACTTTAAATTGTCTCTTTTTATTTTTCATTTGTATTATCTCTCCCTTTTCCTTGTGTTCCATTATAATCTTCTTTATAATTAAATGGTACTTGGTAATCTTCAGTGTTTCCTTTTTAGATATATTTTTAATTCATGTGTTTATTATTTTCTACAGTAAGTACAATACATATTTTTTAAAATTATAAATTAATTACAAGATGAATACTTGAATCAATAACATCTACCTACAACTTTTGCACTCTCCGACATATATAAGGACCTTGTAGGTATATTTACAGTCTTCTTTTTGTGTTGTCATAAAATTTATTTTAATATATTTTAAATCAGCCATGGTGTTATTCATGTATTTTAAATATCACAAAAAACCAATATTGTTTTAGATTTAATTACATGCATACTTTTGCTGTTCTTTCATTTATTCTAGAATTACTCTATTTCCATTCAGTATCATTTTCATTCACTCAGAAAAAAAGGCTCCTTTTGAGATATTTTTTGATGTAGTTCTTGTTACAGTGGATTTTCTCAGTATTTATATTTTGCCATTGCCTTTTCTCTCTTCTTTACCTTTGAAAAATATTTTCTCTGAATATATAATTTTAAATTGACACTCTTTTTCCACATTTTAAATATATGCATCCATGGTGTTCTGAATTATATATGCTTAGAAGTAAACTGTGAGTGGTATATTTTTAACCTCTTGCTGGTTTTAAGATAGTCTCTTTGTGTTTAATTTTCAGCAATTTTGCTATATTTTATGTGTATTTTTTTTCTTGTGTTTTTATCCATCCCATAGTGCAGAAATCCAAAATCCATAGTTTATGTCTATTTCCAATTAAAAAAAAACCTCAGTCAGATATCCTTCAATTCTTTATTCTTCAGTTTATATTCTTTCTCCTTCCCCTTTGGGATTACAGTTACATATATATTTAATCATTTCACCATGGTCTATACAATGATAGCACTGTTTCATTCCTCTCCTCTTATAAACCTTTTTGTTTTAATGTGGCTATTTTGTGTTAGCATATATTTAAATTCAATAATTTCATTTCTACTATGTATAATTTGCTTTCAAATGCATTTATTGAATAGTTTCAGATGTCGATAACATTTCAGTGAAAGAATATGATATTGGTTCCTTTTAATAGCTTTTCTAATTTCTTTTGCAAATTTTTAATTTTTATATATTTTCTTTAAATATTATAGTTATTTAGTATAGTTATTTTATAGTTATTTCAAAATCTGTATCATCTATGGATATATTTCCTTTTGTCCCTTTTAACTCTTGAATTTCAGTCATTGGGATTTGTATTTATTATATCTTGTAATTTTTATCACATGTCAGATACTGTGTTTACAAAATTGTGTCTCTGGGATGATGCTACCTTTTTCCAGAGAAGTTAAAATTTTCTTCTTGTACATAAGTGGAGTAAAGGCAGATCATCTGGAGGTCCTGGGTGGCTCAGTCAGTTAAGTGTCTGCCTTTGGCTCAGATCATGATCCCAGGGTCCTGGGATCGAGCCCTGCATTGGCCTTCCTGCTCAGCAGAATCTGCTTCTCCCTCACCCTCTGCCCCTCCCCACCCAGCTCATTCTGTCTCTCTGTCTCCCACTCGCTCTCTCTCAAATAAATAAATAAAATCTCAAAAAAAATAAATAAAAGCATATCATCCTGAAAGTGATTTATTTCCATTTCAATATTTTTTCTAGATAAAAACTTTCAAGAGTCTCAAAAAATGGTCTGGAGTACCTGTTACGTCCCTTTATCTTTGTGGCCCTGAATCCAATTTTTTTATCTATATCCTGTGAGATTGCCAACACTTATTTTTAGCATTTTTTAGGCTTTTGACATCTGTTCTCTGCTTTGTTAGTGGGAGTCTTGCCTCAAAAAATGGTGCTTGGAGTTACCAAATATCTTGAGAGTAATTACATACAGAATGGCTCTCTTTGTGTTTCCCTTTTCTGCTGTATTTTAGAAGATATCTTTCCTTCGGTTTTCATTAAGGGTTGACCAGCCTTCCTTCAATACTGCCTCCCCTCCATACACTTTGTTTCTCCCGTCTGGGATTACAGTTGTGTGTGCGTGTGTGTATATGTGTAAATATGCTTTCTGCCTCTGTTAGGAGAATTCTAGTTTCTGTAATAAATAAAATGCAAAATTCAGTGGCTTAAAAAAATGTGTTTACTTTATAATCATGGAACAATGTAATAGATGCCTTCCTGATTAATGAGAAATTTTCCTTTGCATGTCCATTCAAGAATCCAGGCTTTTCAGTCTTATAACACTGGCATTACAGAGCCTAGGAGTCCTGTATTTTTATGAAGTTTTATCTCATAAAAACTTGGCCTTACTGTGACAAATATCACTTCCACTTACATTTTATTGGCAAGAATCATAGCTACATTTGGAAGCAAGAGGATTGGAAATTGCTGCCTTTGAATTGTCAGCTAACTTAGAGAGACTCCACATTATGAAAGTAAAAGCATGGTTTCCTTTCTATTCCTTCTTTTAAAATTTTTTTATTATCTTTTTTATAACACTAATAGAAAAATCAATCTGACTTGAATCAAGCAATGAGCAAACACACACACACACACACACATATAATTTATAGCATCATTTCAACATGGAAATAAATAGGTAAAAATCCTAGATTGTTGAAGTGAACATACATGGTAGAAACGGTGTTGGCAAGTCTCACTCTGTGGGTGGAATTTCTGGAAAACCCAAGTAAAAGAGTAAAAGGGAAAAAAAAAAAGACAATAATAAGATAGTATTATGAAATAATCCTATTTTTATAAAACTATACATATGCACACAAAATCATAAAAATATGTTGGACATAGAGCTTACATTTAAAAAATTGTATATTACTTGATTTTTATATCCCCAGTACTTAACATTTGGTCATTTTTTTAGATAGTGAATTTAAATACTGAAAGTTTTGTTGTAATTTTCAAACACTTGACAGGAATGATGAGTATGTCTCTGTACACTTTATGCTATCATTTAAATGCATTATACACAAGTACATGTAATTTTGTCCTTCAACAAATAAGAATGACATAATAATTATTTTTGTTATTGTTTCTAAAAGGCAGTCATATTATTATTCTGCTTTTAAAAACACCTTTATTTGCTTTTACACACAAAAAATTTTCACAATGATTTTTGATTATACTCAAGAAGTCTATTTTTAGAAATAATTCTGTGTTGGCACCTGGGTGACTCAGTCGTTACGCGTCTGCCTTCAGCTCAGGTCATGATCCCAGGGTCCTGGGATGGAGCCCCACATCGGGCTCTCTGCTCGGCGGGGAGCCTGCTTCTCCCTCTCCCCCTCCCTCTGCTTGTGTTCCCTCTCTCGAATAAATAAAATCTTAAAAAAAAAAGAAATAATTCTGCGTCTGCAATAGATTTCCTCTCAATATTGACATATCTTTAATGACTTTCAGTGATAAATGTTTGTCCAAGAGAAATTGGAATGGATGGCAACTCTGAGTAATAAAATAAGCCATTGGTTGTCGGGATACTATTATTAGTAAAATATAACCCATACAACTTAAAATTTGGCACTAATATAACAATATAAATGACTTCTGGCAAAGCTTAATATTTGCGGGCTTTATTACAAACTTTGTATTTTCTCTAATAAATCTCATTGAAATGTGAAAACTAAATACAGGAGCAATTGATGTGACACATTATTTTAGCAATATTTACTGAGAGACAAATATTTTATATCTTACTATTAGTGTCTTTGGGAATGATCAAATGTAGATATGTGTATTTTAATGGCAAAATCATTAGTATATTATTGATTTCAAGAGGAAGAAATAGCAATAGGAATATCAATAATAGGAAATAACATGCTTCAATATAGAAAAATCTTACCACTGAGTCAGGAGCATTTATAAACTTCCAGGGAAACAAAAATCAGGGCTGAATCACACAAGTGGATAGATTTTTGAAAAAGAAGTTTAGTCAAATATTTGTTCTAAAAAGAGTTTTGCCTTATCCATCCAATATAAATATATGTTTTTATTTTTTAGACACTGAAATGTTACAGATTTACATTATTTTCTAACATTTTGGCCTCAGTGACAGGATTATACCTAAATCATTTTGTTATTTTATAAAATAATTTTTAAATTATCTCTTATTGCCTAAATTTAGAATATTTTACTTTATTTTCTGAAATGAATGAATTAAAAAGTACTAATCCATTTAAAATAACATTATGAGTTTGATCAACATGATTACAAATGAAAATATTTTTCTACTCCAAATATTTGGATTTATCTGATACTTAATTTTTTTAATTCTCAGTGTTTTATTAATAGCTTTTCTGGGTTCTTTAAATATATTCATGAAGTTTTTGTAGTGTATATGAATGATTATGATAGCAATATTGATGACACTGAGGAGGAGGAGGAGGATAAAAATGACAGAGTTGAAGTTTTTATAATTTTCTAGGCAGTCTGAGAATACAGCTAAATAATTCATTAAAAGGTTTTTAGGACTGTGCCTTACATGATAAATATTCAATATCTTCTGTTATTGTTAGGAAAATATGCCATTTTTCCTGATTTTAATATATCTTCACTTTTGCTCAAAATACTTAAATGAAAAAAGAATATAATATAAATTTTTAAATTTTATTTAATTAAAAAGAGAGCATATATATTAGAATTTTGATAATTCAAAAAATTATTTTCCTTTTTATAATAAACACTGTCCATTCCTATGGATAATTCTTTTCTGTTTTTTCTATTAAAACAAATCTTTGAATCTTCACTTCAAAATTGATCAGCAATGTGACCCTAGTTATTTGTTTTAATTTTCTGCATCTGAAGCAGTGTCTTTACCACCTGTACTACTTAACAATATGATAGGAATTTTTATTCCTACAGTAATTTTTAATTTTTATTATTTTTATTTTTTTAAAGATTTTTCTTTATTTATTTGACAGAGAGAATGAGAGAGCACAAGCAGGGAAAACAGTAGAGAGAGAGGGAGAAGCAGGCTCCTCTCTGAGCAGGGAGCCTGATGCGGATCACGACCATAGCCAAAGGCAGATGCTTAATCATCTGAGCCACCCAGGTACCCCTACAATAGTTTTTTAATTGATAATTAACAAATAGTGTTATATTAGTTTCAGATGTACAATGTAATGATTCAACAATTTTATACTCAATACTTGTCAAGGTAAGAGCACTCTTGATCCTCTTTATCTATTTCACTCCTCCCCGCTCCCACCTCCCCTTTGACAACCACCATTTTGTTTTCTGGATTTTAGAGTCTGTTTTTTATTTGTCTCTCTTTTTTTTTCTTTGTTCATTTGTTTTGTTTCTTATTTTTAAAATTTTTTTAAAGATTTTATTTATTTATTGGACACAGAGAGAGAGCACAAGTAGGCAAAGCGGCAGGCAGAGGGAGAGGGAGAAGCAGACTCCCCACTGAGCAAGGAGCCCAACACGGAGCTCAATCCCAGAACGCTGGGATCATGACCTGAGCCCAAGGCAGCTGCTTAACCGATGAAGCCACCCAGGTGCCCCATTTGTTTTGTTTTTTAAATTCTGCATAGGTGTGAACATATATGGTATTTATGTTCATAATTTTGGCTTATTGCCTAACAAATGTCATTTGAAATTGAAATTATGTTTTTAATTACATGAAAATTTTTTTGTTATTGGTATATTCTTAAATTGCTTTCCAAAAAAACCACATTAACATTCTGTTCCACCTATAAGGTACAAGAGCATTTATTTCACTGAATTTTAATGGAGTTGAGTATTTTTGTTACTGCTAATCCTTCTTCATAGATAACCAAAATGAAAAAAACAAACATTTTTATTGTTTATTTGATGACTAGAGAGGTTAAAATTATTCCCATGAATTTTTTTTATTTTGTCTTTATTTTTATGGAAATTTTCTGTATAAGATGATCTTATACATAAGAATAATTAGTTTCAGATGTTAAACTGATGTTGACACATATATATGCCAATTAAGTACAAATTCATTACTTGTATAGTATAACTTCTTGGGAAGAACAGGACATGCTTCCCAATGGGTATGAAAATGGGCAACTGACTTGGGTGTAGTTAAGGGACAGCACTGAGGCAAGAGCTCCTATGCATGAATGTGGGGCTTGCATGGTTTGAACTTCCTGTTTGTGCCAGGGAGAAAGCATGCCAGCTTTCTTATAGGATTTCCCAGATGTGGAGCAAGTGAGTAAGAGGGAGGATGGAAATTGAAATGTCAGCAGTCAACTCTGATATAACCAGGTTTGAGGGAAAGCAAATAAGAAGCTACATTTACCACCCAATTAAATAAGAGCTTGGAAATATAAATCTGGAGCTTGGAAATATAAATCTGGACCAGTAATATACAAATGAAAGATATTAGTGCAGAGATGATAGTCAAAGCCACGGAATTGGATGACAACCTAAGTAAATAACTGTAATTAGAAAAACATAAAGCAGTACAGGGAGATCAGGTAAATGCTGATGAATGAGCAAAGTAGACTAAGGAGACAGAGTTGGGAGTAAAGAAGTGCCTAGAATATCAAGAAGAGAAAGTGTGTCAAGGAGGCAGTAATAGGGGCACCTGGGTGGCTCAGTGGTTTAAGCATCTACCTTTGGCTCAGGTCATGATCCCAGGGTCTTGAGATTGAGCCCTGCATCGGGCTCCTTGCTCAATGGGGAGCCTGCTTCTCCCTCTGCCTGCCACTCTCTCTCTTCTCTCTCTCTTTCTCTGTCAAATAAATAAATGAAATCTTTAAAAAAAAGAGAGAGACCATTTTTTCAAATGTTGGCAGTCATTTTGACATAAAGCTTTGTTATATTGCCTAACTTAATTGCTTAATAAACAGAACTGTTTATTATTTTTTTTGATATGTGGGAGGCATGTAAAAGTTAACAAGACACTAATGGCACTATGAACATAGAAAGCTTGGGTAACTCTGATATAATCATTGAAGACAATGGAAGAATATTTGAACTAGGTGACATTTCAAGTGCACTTTATATTCCCAGTCAGAATTTTAAAGTGAGATCCATCATCATGATTTTGTGTTTTTCTTCAGCCTTAGTCCAGACACACAGATGCAGTATATAATTTGGGGGGGGTTTAATTTAACAAGGTTTGTAATTTTTTCAACCAGTTAAGAGTTCAATCATGGAGAAATGATGGAAAGTTGAAAATACATTAAAGGGAGTAATTGTAATGTTTGATCATAGTATCTAAGATGGATTGAAGGAAAATAAGAATGTGAGGTAGGAGGGGGCCAGTAACTAATATCATAGGATCAGAAGGGTTTAAGGTCCCATTTAGATCAAGGAGTTATATTCAGTGCACAAAAAGAATGGAAATGGGTATGACTATAAATGATTTTAAGATCTATGAATGCGGGTAAATATCTTAAGAGGAATGAAGAAAAAATCGGTTTTATCAGATGTCAAACTTGACTGAGGTTAGTTCAAAAGAAAGTGGGAATAGAAATTGAAAATAGCGAGTAAAAAACAAAGGTTTTGAAGAAAATATTTATTTACTTATTTATTCTAATGTAAAAGAAAGGCAAGCTCATAGAGGGACAGAAAGTAAAGGATATAAGAAATCTCTTTCTACCTATTGCCTTCTGCAAAGTTTTACTTGGAATCTGAATACTAATTACCGTTATAAAAAATGTATAATAAATTAAAAGATATATAATAGGATTCTTTTGACAGTCATCTTTGTGGCTGTAAAGAAAGGTGGTCATTAGGTTTAGAAAATTCCTGGTATATTATTATTCATATGTTATCAGTGTATATAACTTAATACTAGTAAAATAATCTAATCTATATTTATACCTCAGATGATGGACAAATGTCTGATTCACTCATGTAAACATTTTTTCTCTGTGTTACTATCATATTTACTTAAGTCTTTTATTTAGGGCTATTTTTAAGATCTATAAAATAGAAACTGCTATATGGAATGAGGTGAATAAAATTAAATGAGTGTATAACATAAATAGGAAAAGGCAATAGAATTAAAGTCATTGTGGAAAAATGGTAGGTGCTAGATTAGTACAGGGAAATACTTCACTTTTAGTAGTTTAGTGTACAAATTGAATGTAAAATTATGTAAGTAATAAATATTTTTAAAGCACTACTGCTAAAAATATGGACTACAAGGCCTATTGTCTCAATATCATATCTGATTGCCTGCATTTCAGCATAGTATTCAATTTAAGAATCATCTGGAAATATGCTTGAGTCCAAATATCTTCCCCACTAGGAGGATCTATGAATTCTTTTTTGAGTTAAATCTGATTTTACTAAGTTTGGGTGGTAACACACAATTGTTGAATACATTGAATATGGTCTGAGTGATAATTTGAGCAGCTCGGAAAGGCATCCAGTACGGGTCATAGTTTCTAGTGTTTAATGTGTGGCCAAGAAGGAGTAATTTTAGATGATAATTATTGAAATTGGACAAATACGGTTTCTGAAATAGAAACACATAGACACTAGACCCAGGACAGGGTGGTAATTAAGAAGAATACAGTAAGAGAGGAAAGATCAAGTTAAAAACAAATTGCCCTACTTCACAGTTTTGCCTAAGCATACGAAAATACTAACTTCTTGTAAGATGATTTTTTTTTTTTTTTGGTAAAAACCCCTGATCAGCAATATCTATTTCTGGACCTTTCTGATTTGGTCAGGACTCTGAATCTAAAAATAATTTTAAATTGTCAAATGATAATACCATATTATTTTTAAAAGCGCACTATAAATTCCCATAGTGTATCAGTGATTACATAAGGATTAAGGATTTAAGTTTTCCAATGAAAAAAGCATGTACAAATGACTGACTAAATACAAATTTCAGATTTGTGTGGAGAGAAGATGTCAATAATACCTGAAGTGTTGGGGTCCTTGGGTGGCTCAGTCGGTTAAGCTCTCCTTCTCCTTCTGCCCCTGCTTATGTGCTCTCTCTTGCTCACTCTCTCTCTCAAGTAAATAAATAAAATCTTAAAAAAAAAATACCTGAAGTATTGAAAATAAAATGTTCAAATAAGTAGTGAGTAGAGGTAATTACTATTTTACTAATTTCTATTGTAGTACCCTATTTCACATGTATTATAGAATTCCAGGAAGAATCTAATTATTTGTTTGAGTCCCCATTCCTTAGGAAAAGAAATGGAAAGAAATTTGTAACTTTTTGCTGAGGAAAGCCAATATATATGGTATTTAAAATTTTGAAAAGTCTTTTAATATGTGCATCATGTTTTGCACACCCATAGATACAATAATGAATGCAAATTATTATTTTTTACCACTTCCTAGATCAAGTTGTCAATTGACAATTTACAAAATTTTATCTAATATAATATTAGCGTTGAAAGGAATAGATAGCTTTTATAATGCTATATTCTTATAGAATTTTAATGCTAAGACTGGCATATAAAATTTATTAAAGCAAATTCCCATTGATAAAAGAGGAAGGATAGGAAGACTCCATTGAAGCTTATTTTATAATCTATTTAATATTTTAATGTATATTGCCCCAAATATGGAAAGTTGCATAATCATTTTCCCTTAATGCATTTACCACGGAATTCTTTGTCTGATAGTTTTCTGGTGAACTTAAAATTCTTTTCATCCTTCCCCAAATCTGAATTTCTTTTATGCACTATTTTATATGAAAATTACTTTCTATATATTCTTATCACAGCTTTGAGATTTTCAATTCCAATAAGGGAGACCATGAAGAAAATATTTTTTCATTGTATGATTTGTAAAACAGGAGATTGGAACTAACTAGAGAAAAGAGATATAAAATGGAAAGCTGGGCAGGACTAGAAATTTCTTCAGGGAAGCCCTGGAATGGTAAAGGAAATTGGGGAAAACTAACATTGAATTTTGGGATTGCATTCCTATCTCTTTTGATTTGGGTAGTGATGTTCAGACAAGAGGCAGTTGCAGGATATAGTCACGATGGTGTTCTAACAAAAAGTTACTGTTTAAAATCTTGTTGCCATAGAAATAAGTAGTTTGTTAAAACATATACATCAGCAAGTGAGAACTGTCCTCAGGTTGATTAGTAATTAAAATAAATCACACTTTAGCAATAAATTATTTTGCATTCTGGGGACGATGTGAGTGCATATAGAGTACCACAATATTGTTCATTAGTTTGCACAAACTCAGTGGCTCTGAATATAGAACATTTGTATGAAAGGAAAAATCAATGGGTAAGTTAGCAAGAAATTGTACAAACTTATCATTAAAAATACTTTACTAATTGTAAGAAAACATTTGACAAACCAAAATGGAGGGACATTCAACAAAAGATGTATCTTCTGTAAAGTGTCAGTCATGAACAAAGACAGAACTGTGAAAGATTAGAAAAGATCTAAGAGATATGATTAAATGCAACATGTTATCACGGTTTGTGCCCTAGAACAGAAGAAGAACGTTGGTTGGAAAATCAAATCAAAGTCTGTAGTTTGGTTAATATTGTATCAAAATTAATGTCTGTTTTGCGGAATATACCATGGTTATGTAAGATTTTAAGATTAGGGGAAGCTGATTGAAGGCTTTATGGGAATTCTCAGTATTATATATGCAAGTCTTCTGTAAATCTAAAATATTTCAAGATGAAATTTAAAAAAGACACCAGAACAAGGCATTTAAAATATTTCTAAGAAAGAAGCAATGTTACATATCAATTATTCATAAAATACTCATTATCTTAAATGTTAATACATGCTTTATGATTAGTATATGGCTTCAATGTTTTCTTCTTGTTATGAAAGTCAAAATATTAATTAAGGTTCTCATAGATTTATATAAAATCTAAGTTCATTATCCTTTTTTCCTCTAAGGTATATGTTCATCAATTTTTACTTCTATTAACATATCTTTAATTAGTGGGTTTAACATGTCTGAAATAATATTGATTGAGAAAATATCAACTATAAAGAAGATATGGAAATATTATATAAAATCTTGATATTGATGCTCCTACATTCCTTTTTCTATACCTTTTTTTTACATTAAAACCTTAACATATTACTAATAGATTTTAATTCTTTGATAGTTTGAACATCTGTGATTCTGATTGTTGTTTTGTCCTTTTACACTATTTTTCTTATGTTTTTGCATTCCTCATAATTTTTGTTGAAATTCAGTAGTATTACACTGCTATATGTTACTCAGCTCTCCTTAGCCTGCTGGTGAGAGGCTGGGCAGTGGTGTAGGGCAAGGTGGGGAATGGAGGCCAGGTGGGATTTTTTTTCTTCTCATCAAACCTCACTGTGATTCTGGGTTTTGATGGTGTGGCCTTCCTGGTGCTCCTGTCGCTCTCCCTATGATAGCTCCGAGCCCACTATATATTCCTGCCACTAGCCTCTTTCCCATTGCTGAGATCAGAAATGCTACTTTGGCTCATAGGTATCTCTTCCAAATCCTCAAACATCCCCTGAGAAAGAGCAGTCCCAAATGCCCATCTTACCTCTCTCAACTTCTGTTTTCCCCTTGATATTAGCCAGAGAACCCCTCTTTATGATACATAGAGAAATTTCTTCAGTAACATCATTTTTCCAGATATTTTTATTTTCTTCTGTCTTTACTAAAGTACAAGTCCTTGAAAATACTTAAACGAATGTATCTGTAAAAAAATAAATAAATAAATAAATAAAATGAAGTAGGACCCAGATGATATGGCTTACAATGCTGAAGGTGACAAAAGCAAGCAAACACATAAATAATACATTCATGTATTTATTACCATGGTGGTGTTTGCCTCACCACAATGAAATAAATATACCTTAATAATAGTATAGTAGTTAAAGGAAAGGAGATGATACTCCTATTTTGTAGGTGTGTGTCCATGTGCACGTGTTGTGTGTGTGTGTGTGTGTGTGTGTTTGGTATGTGTGCTTTTTAACACCTGACAAAAATTGCTGTGGTTCTGTGGTCAGTTTTGGATTGGTTAGATAAATAAGGACAAAAGTAAAAATACTTTCAAATGTTATTTGTTGAAAGACTGGAATGATTGAATGGAGACCCTAGTGGAAAATGTATGACAAAATGTAACAAGTGAACTTTATAACTCTTGAAGGTTGTCTATAGACTACCTACATGGACTGAGGTTATTACACTAACCAAACTTCCATTGCACAGAATATAGCCTTTTGATAACATTAGTTTTAAAAATTGTGCAAATTTTAGTTAATTTATGTGATGTTGAAGGTTGAGCAGGAGGACAATATGTATATGTTCAATAAATTCCATAAGAGAAACATATAAAAGTTAAATAGATAACTTTATTGTTTTAATTAATGTATACATATGTTTATTTTCTTATATAAATTATAACTAGGACAAATGTAGGTCATATAGTCATTATTTACTTATTTTAAAGATATAATTTATTTATTTGACAGAGAGAGACACAGCGAGAGAGGGAACACAAGCAAGGGGGAGTGGGGGAGGGAGAAGCAGGCCTCCCACGGAGCAGGGAGCCCGATGCAGGGTTCGATCCCAGGACCCCGGGATCATGACCTGAGCCGAAGGCAGTTGCTTAACCAACTGAGCCACCCAGGCGCCCTAACTAAGAGTTGTTTTTTTGTTTTTTTTTTTTAAAGATTTTATTTATTTATTTGACAGAGAGAGAGATAGCCAGAGAGGGAACACAAGCAGGGGGAGTGGGAGAGGGAGAAGCAGGCTTCCCGCTGAGCAGGGAGCCCTATGCAGGGCTCGATCCCAGGACCCCGGGATCATGACCTGAGCCGAAGGCAGGCGCTTAATGACTGAGCCACCCAGGCACCCCTCATTTATTGTTTTTAATGAAAGATGTTTTTTCTAGTCCTCATTAAATAGTATAGGCAGAGTGAATGGATTTTTATGATCCTTTATCTTATTAGTTTATAAATATTTAATAGAAACTAAAATAAAAAATATTTACAACCTTCATTGATAACTACTATTCTTTCATTTATTTATTTATTTTTAAATGTCTCATTAGTCAATCTAGGTACTGATCTTGTAACTTATAAAGTCTTTGTCCTGTGTGTGTCAAAATTCAGTGCAGACACTGTCATAACATCATGTAGGTCCTATAGTATAGGGGAAATGAAAGAAATGCTACAGGAGCAAAATAAGGGAGTCCCATAATTTACATCATGCAGTTATTTGAGTGTTTGTTGAAGAAGGTAGGTTTTTATCTGAGTCTTCAAGGACAAAAAAAAAAATTGCCACAGGAATTGCAGTACTAGGTATTTACCCCAAAGATACAAATGTATTGATTCAAAGGGGTACCTGTACCCCAATGTTTATAGCAGCAACATCCACAATAGCCAAACTGTGAAAAGAGCTGAGATGTCCCTCAACTGATGAATGGATAAAGGAGATATGGTCCATATATACAATGGAATATTACTCAGCCATCAGAAAGGATGAATACCTACCATTTACACCGATGTGGATGGAACTGGAGGGGATTAGGCTGAGAGAAATAAGTCAGTCAGAGAAACAATTATCATATGGTTTCACTCATATGTAGAATATAAGAAACAGCACAGAAGATCATAGTGGAAGGGGGGGAAAACTGAATGGGAAGTCATGAGGGAGAAAAACCATGAGAGACTCTTAACTATGGAAACTGAGGGTTGCTGGAGGGGTGGGTGGTGGGGGAATGGGGTAATTGGGTTATGGGCATTAAGGAGGGCAGGTGATGTGATGAGCACTGGGTGTTATGTACAAGTGATGAATTATTGAACACTACGTCTGAAACTAATGATGTACTATCTCTTGGCTAATTGAATTTAAATTAAAAAAAAGAAAAGAAAATTGCCAAATGTGGTGTAGGGTAGAGCCTCCAGGCAATGGTAAGAGCAGTAGCTTTGAGGCAGTAAATTGTGTGATCTGGTTGGGAGATAGGAGGTTCATTAAGTTTGAGCTATGATAACTGGAAAGATAAGAGTTAAATCACATATTTCAGAGATTTACATATTATATTAAGGGATAAAACTTAGCTTGAGTTGAGGTGTATGGGAGTCTTCATGTATTTGTCTGAGAGCAGATTTTTATTTTTGGAACGTAATCCTAATAGCAGCATAAAACATATTCTGATGTAGGAAGAGAGTAATGTTGTCCATATAACTACATCCAAAAATAAAATATTTCTCCAGAGATAGATATCAGGTCCAATACTTAGAGCCACAGGGAAATATATCTGGAATCCTCAAAGTACTACCTTTGTCTACATTAATGGGTTAGAAATATAAATGTCTAGTCCCAGGGTACCCAGTTACTAACATATGAACATAACTATTGTAAAAACTTTACACATGTATTTCCTTAGCCATCCTAGATTAACTCTCTTTGCAGTAATCAAATGGTTTATGACTGAAAATCCCCTCTAATTCCCGTCACCTATAAGGAATTAAGCCATTTCTTTTATAACATTGTGTATCATCAGAAACTAGTTTTTAAAAATTCACTTTTGTTACACTGGTATTGATGATACAGTCAATTGCCTATTTTTTTTAAATACACTTCTAACATAGTTTGGGCACTGAGCTATTTCTAACAAGTGTTTGGTTTACAAATAAAGCTTTTTTTTTAACTTAAGGAGTTTAGAAAGGAAATTACGATACTGAGAAAAATGTCTCATCAGGAGTAAGAAGTCACATGTCTTTCTAATAGTAATTTGTGGCTTTTTTTTTTAAAAGATTTTATTTATTTATTTGACAGAGAGAGACACAGAGAGAGAGGGAACACAAGCAGGGGGAGTGGGAGAGGGAGAAGCAGGCCTCCCACCGAGGAGGGAGCCCGATGCGGGCCTCCATCCCAGGACCCTGGGACCACGACCCAAGCCGAAGGCGGATGCTTAACGACTGAGCCACCTGGGCACCCCAATTTGTGGCGTTTTCAAACTGTGTTTTTCATTTTCAATTCTCTTTAAACCAGTCTATTATTAAAAGCAGTTATATAATTAAAAATAATTTCATATTCCCTAAAAATATGTGCTTTTGGGGGGCGCCTGGGTGGCTCAGTCGTTAAGCGTCTGCCTTCGGCTCAGGTCATGATCCCAGGGTCCTGGGATCGAGCCCCGCATCGGGCTCCCTGCTCGGCGGGAGGCCTGCTTCTCCCTCTCCTCCTGCTTGTGTTCCCTCTCTCACTGTCTCTCTCTCTGTCAAATAAATAAATAAAATCTTTAAAAAAAAAAATATGTGCTTTGGGATCTATTGGAATGTGACTTTCTTTAGCATTCAAAATACGTCATTGTTTTAGAAATAGCAAGAATAATGAACATTTATTTAATGATACCATGGAAAAAATAGAATTTATTAAAACATTAGGGCGCAAGTAATGATCCATGGGCAAGTGTGGACATGCACATAACACACTGATTCTCTGACTCTGAGAGAAATAATATAAAGCTATAAAATATGTAAGATATTTATTGAAATATGGCCATTGGGCATATTTAAATTCTTTAAAAAGATATGTAGGAGACTTATAGTAATGAGTATATCAGTTCCTGCTATTAAATGATCTCTATTTAGGCAAGAAAACTTAATAAAATCAAGTTCTGAAGTAGTTTGATACAAAAAATATCTTCAGAGAATAAATAGTCAAAAGAATATCCTATTGGGAATATCGAAGGCTGCCTCTGTTTTATACATAGGCACATTAGGAAAAAAAAATGTTTCGAAAAACAGTAAACAATGCTTGTGAAATGATTACTTACATTTTAATTCGCGGTCTAGTACTTTGTTTACGGTATGCGAAATGGCAGGTTCCAAAGCTCCTTTTCGAAATGTGCCTAATGATCTGTGAGAACACAAATTTATCTATTGTAACAAGCTGTGCAGCTCTGTGTGATAGCTAGAGGCAAGAGTGATCTTCTGATAATCTACTGTTTACTGACAGACCAAAATATGTCTTTAAGAAAACTGCCATTATTTCCTTTATTTCCTTCACAGATGAAGTCAAAGATCCTTGAAGCAGAAGCTGTATCTGAAGAAGCTATATATGAACCCAGTTCAAAGCAAGTAGACAAATATGATTCTAGAAAGCAAACATTGGTACTAGGAGACAATTACTTAGTTTTCCTAACCTTTTTCTTGTGGCATTTGAAATGACAAATAGATTGGGGCAATATGTGTGCATGCCATTTAATTAAAAATAAAGATATATGCATGAGGTAATAACATGGCTCATTTCAGAAAAACTTTTAAATAGGATTGGATAGAACTGCCCCAAAATACCTTATAGGGAAGAATGAAGGGACTGGACTCCAGGGCTAAAAGAAACAATACTGAACAAACAAACAAATAAGCCAAATCAAAACAAACAAAACCTGCCAAAAGAAGCCAAGACAAAGAAAAGATTAAGCAATCCTAGGAATAGTAAATTTACGACAACATGACAGACTATGAAATCTGACTATAGAGATTAAGCTGAAAATCAAGTACACAAAATAACAGCTGAATTAAATATGAACTTCTCATGGATTCTTGATTCTGGAAGCCCACTCATTCCTACAAGTCCATACTCTGATGGCACTGATGTGTATGGTTGGACATGGTAGAGAACTGAGATTTCCCGTCATCATATGATTGTGCTTTGTAAAAGGATGGTTAAATAATTTTCATAATCAAAACATTGAACTGAGAAATATCCACATACTGAAAACAAAAAAAGGAATGAGGAAAACAATTCAGTCTAGCTCTTAATTCTCTGCATGTATAAGTGGAACAAAAATAGACTAATACCCTAAATGTCCCACAGGCTGAATTGGGAGCACTGTTCCAGAGGTGGCTTTTTTTGTATCCCACTCCGTGGTCAGGATGGCAACTGAAAGTATTTTCTTCTGTCTGGACAGCAATCAGCATCCAGTGAATAAAGCTAGTCAATTTTAGCCTCACCTTCCAAACAAATTCCTAAGGAAACAACCGGAAATATAGGCTACAATACCAAATATAAGAAATTATTTCAGTCTTTATTTTGGTATATTAATGTATTAGACACATTTTAAAAATGAGTAATAATTTATACTAAACATATCTTTTCATTTAAATATTCCACTTGTTTGTTATTTATAGAAGTACAAGAAACTGTATAATGCACCTGATTAAAAAAAAGTACAGTATAAATCACAATAAATGAGCTCCCTAAGGCTAAAAGAATGTTTCAACACAAAATATTCAGCTTGGAAATATGGCTTCTGGCAGGCATGATGGAACAAAAGCATGTTTTAAGCTAGATTTAATAATCTGCTTACTAAATTTGTTACCTGGTATACACAGCATTTTCCCATTTTGCTCAATAACATGGATATATTAAATAAAAGCTTCTAATTTTATTCCCTGTTTAAAAAATATTTCTTTTTTGCTATTAAGAATTGTCATATACAGTTACGTTTTTCTCCTAGAATTTTTCTTAATAATGTAGCTTTGGATACACTTACTGAAAATTACTTGGCATATTTTATAATAATCTTGCTTTTATTGAAGAAATTATTTCCACTATTCTTTTTTTTCAGTTGCATCATAAGACTGTTTATATTACAATCATAATACATGAAACTTGATGGTAATAACTTTCACCCACACTTCATTGCCTCCTAATAGCCAAAGAGACTATAATTTTGAGTTTTTAAGTTTTATTTCAACAGTGAATAGAAGTGTGGAAGTGGGGGATAGAGAATTACTGAGTTTGGTGCAAGAGGCAAGAAAGAGTTTCTGGAACATATAAAGCCTCCAGTGAATGTCAAGATAGATAAAGAATGAGTCTCATGGCTGTCCTCAATATCTCTTCGGAAGTTGATAGCTAACTATCAGTTACCTTTGAGGTGATTTTCGCTTGTGTCCATGTGACCTAATTCCAGATAAACTTCATTTCTGAAGGGTACTGTCTAGGAAAAGTGTTGCACCCACGTAAACTTAAAGGGACAAATTAAAACATGCGGAGAAGAATAATTCCACTCATCCTCTTTCCTCACGCTGCCCATTTCCTTACACAGTTCTTCTATTATATCACAGGCCAAGTTTAAGATATATGGTATCTGGCATAACATTTCATTTTTTTTAAAGATTTTATTTATTTATTTGAGAGAGAGAGTGAGCAAGTGAGAGAGAGAGAGCAGGAGCAGGGGGAGGGGCAGAGGGAGAGGGAGAAGCAGACTCCCCGCTGAACAGGGTGCCCGACTCAGGGCTCTATCCCAGGACCCTGAGATCATGACCTGAGCTGAAGGCAGACACTTAACAGACTGAGCCACCCAGGCACCCCTGGCTTAACATTTCAAATGATATGCAGCTCTTCATGTGTGATACAAATGGGTGAGAAGAGACCCCACTTACACACTTCATGCATGTTTTCATTTTTCCAAGGATACGGACACTTAACCAGGAGCAGGCCACATGCAGTCTATTCTATCAAACGTTTTCCTGACTCGTAGCTCTGTGATGTGCACCCACGCTCCTAGCTTCATGAGCTTGTAGCATCCAGGGTAGGGTTATGCAAGTTCAGGAAAAGCTCAGTTCTTACAGGGAGACAACCCTTTTATATCGTGTTTAACCTGTCAGTGAGGAAGAACTTTGATGAACATGCTGTGTGCTTCCTGCTAATGAAATAGGTTTTCCTGTTTTGACCATCACATCATTTAGGTAACAAAGGGGCATCCAAGCCCAGGTGTCCCTTAATGTCTCTTACTCCAGGTATTCAACAGTATCAAAGTGCCATTTTATCTTAGTTCTTTATGGACCCCATTGTGTAGATTTCTTTGTAGTTAAATAATCTTCTCTATAAATCCAGCTTCTCCGACTGACTTTCCTTGTATAAGTCTGGTGAATTGTGGCATTAAATATGTAAAATTTGTTCCATCCAGGGGCAAGCTCCCTAGGAACCTTAGCTGGGTAGAGACCTCTCTATTTCTGAACTGAACCATGAAGATCTGCTCTAAGAATCATGGCTTCAAGAGAGCTCAACGCAGAATTTCCCAGCAGGGGTTTTAGGTCCTTCTAGTCACAGAGCCAAGCCAAGCTATCTAAACTGTTAAGCAGATAAAAATCATTAATAAACAAAAAGTGAATCTGGGGATTGCTAGAGGAATTTAAGATTTTAAAAAGCACATCATAAATCCCACTGCCCTTATCATGGCCAGGAGTGGCCAAAACCAAACATCCAGACCTCCCCAATGATGAAGATAGAGCTTTTTCAGTTCAGCTATAAATCAGCTCTATCCTACACAAGTGTATATTAGTTTATAAATTAAAATTTCACCAGGTACCCTTTATACTTTTTAGGAAATCTTACTGTTATGTTTTACATTATCAATTTGACAAGGTTACAACTACTGCTATACATGACTATAAACAACACAACATACATTTTTACCCTGAGAAAACAAAATGAGGTATGTACAATAATAATAATAATAATAATAATAATTAGATCTATGTCAATTGAAAAAGTGCAAAATATACAATAATTTTGCATTCATAGTTTACTCTCAGCATCTCATCCAATTTTTTTTCCCTAATTTTTCTATGAAAAGATGCCAAGGAGCGCCTGGATGGCTCAGTCATTAAGCGTCTGCCTTCGGCTCAGTCATGATCCCCGGGTCCTGGGATAGAGCCCTGCATTGGGCTCCCTGCTCAGCGGGAAGCCTGCTCTCCCTCTCCCACTCCCGCTGCTTGTGTTTCTGCTCTCGCTATCTCCGTCTCTGTCAAACAAATAAATAAAATCTTAAAAAAAAATAAAAAATGCCAAAGTAGATTTGAGCATGGTCAAAATGATTTAATTATACTGCAATTCTCAGTTTTTTCTCAGCATATTATTTTTGCCTTTCTCTCTGAACAGTCAAAATATCCACCATCACAGTTTATATGTAAACTCAAAAATAAATGAACTGAGGTGAACTGACCACATATGCAATGCCAGGTACTCATTAAACTCGAGTATACATTAACTTCACCTAGGGTAGGAAGTGAAAGTAAAATTTTAGCTACTTCAATGGAATAAAAGCTGAATTCCTGAAAACACCTAAATCCTGTTACTACTACCACTCTTATGTAGTTGAAAAACTTTGGTGTGGGTTCCTTTAAAAGCAAACCGATAATACTGAAAACTTTGCAGTCTATGCCATAGATTGAAGTTTATCAAAAAGAATACAGTTGGCACATTTATTCAATTACCTTGGGTCATCTGCCAGAGCTTTTGTGTTTTTTTGTTTGTTTTTTGTGATAGATGATTTCCATGGAAAAAAATCTTACTATTTGAATTGAAATGTTTGAAAAATTGCATATATCTGGTTAAAGTGATAAGATAATGAAAAAAGTAAATTTTAAATTGAACTTCTTTACAAAACTAATGTAAATTCCATCAATCTGAGCTATTAGATGCCACCATGCAGTGTATTTTATATCTTCTATTAAGAGAATAAACATATTTGTAAATTCAAAAAAATAATTCTCTTTACTTTCAATGACATTTCATTGTTCAATCTCCAAAGAAATCTTCAAAATGCATAATTATTTTTAAAAATGATGCTTAATGTCAACCAACTTATTTCATTTTTATGTGGAAAGTGAAGGGCCCAAATCTCAGGAGAGTTTTGGAACATTCAAAATGGTTTTCATCCATTGATAGTTCTATTGTTGCTGTGTCAATGGAAATGTATTTCAGGCTTAAACAACAAGCCACATGAATGAGTTACATGCTAAATGAGGTTTATGGCTTGCTGTGATTGTATTTTAACCAAAAAAGAAAAAATATATATATTTCTAGAGGAGATTGATGTTAGAAAGAAGAAGTAAGGGGTTTAAATTCATTATCCTACCAATTTGTTTACTGATATTCAGCCCATCTGTTAATCTGCTCTTAAACATTTTCATGTGGTACAGTTGCAGCAATTCAGATATTAATTGATTTACTGAACACCAGTGTGTTAAAATTACAGTTGTATTATTTTAAATGATTTTGATTTGCTTTCTTTCACATTGAGTTTTATTATCCCCCCAAAAGAAGACAGAAATAAAGAATATTTCTAAAAAGTGAACTAAACTGAGAAAGTCACGCTTACCCCAAGTATCCTTACAAACACCTATTATTAATAAACCCATGGAAAGATACCCTACAACTGTAAAGGCAATATCCAAATGCAGTGAATAAAATAGATTTGTAGTCAGTAGGTGCTAATAAAACATTTGCCCTGTGCTCAAAACATTACCCAGTCTTCACAGCAGCCCCATTTTAAAAACAAAACAAAACAAAAACCAAACAAACAAAAAAAAACCAATGCAGAACAGTTGCTTTTTCATCCCCATTTTAAATGTCAATACACGTACATCTGTAGAAGTTTAGAAATTTTGCCCCATGTTGCATTGCTAATGAATGATGTCACATTAGTATTCAGATACCTATTTCAGAGATTTTGTCTCATAACCCTTAAATTAAAAATAAAGAGGAGAGGAGAGCTAGGGTTAATAAGACTTTTGTTATATATACTTTCAGTAGAATGGTTTAGTTTTAAAATGAATTTTTAATGTTGAAAAATTAGAAATTAACTAATCACTTAATTAAAATTTCTCTCTCAAACCAGAACTCTCCCGACTCCTGGGTTTTGAGGTTATCTCCCTGAAAATTTAGCACATATAAAATATGATATTGATTTGTTATAAATGCTGCACAGAAAATAAAACTAGGTGATGTGAAAAAGAGTAATAAGAATGGTTTGCCATCTGAGGTAGGATATTCATGAAAGGACATTCATTCTATGATGTGATTTGAGTGAACATTAGGGTGGTGATGGAGCAAGCTCTAACAAATAACTAAAAGAGTATTCCAGAGAGAATAATTATCAGGCTCAAAGACCTGGGGTCCAGAACATGCTGGACATCATTTCTGGACACAGAAAATGCATAGATTTGTAAGAGTGAGAACTGAAAGCTCATGGGAACAATGTATGTATGGTAAGAAAATTTGGATAATATTCTTAGTGTAATAAAATGTTTTTGTAGGATTCTGAGCTGAGAAAAAAAATAATGACTTAAATTTTTAAAAGATTGTTTCAACTGATTGTGAAGAAAAGGTTATAGGGGAATAATAATGGAAATAGGATTTATTTCTGGACTCTATTCATTTCTGTTAATCTATGTGTCTGTTTTTGTGCCAGCACCATACTGTTTTGATTATCACAGCTTTGTGGTATATCTTGAAACCTGAAACTGTGATACCTACAGCTTTATTATTCTTTCTCAAGATTGCTTTGGCTATCCAGGGTCTTTAGTGGTTCCCTACAAATTTTAGTATTATTTGTTCTAGTTCTGTGAAAAATGATGTTGGTGCTTTTATGGCGATTTCACTGAATCTGTAGATTGCTTTGGGTATTATGAGCATTTTTAACAATGTCAATGTTTTCAATCCGTGAACATGGTATCCCTTTTGATTTGTCTGCATCATCTTCAATGTCTTTCATCAGTGTTTTATAGTTTTCAGAGTACAGGTCTTTTACCTTCTTCATTATACTCCTCGGTATTTCATTCTTTCTGATGCAGTTGTAAATGGAATTGTTTTCCTAATTTCTCTTTCTGCTACTTTATTATTAGTGTATAGAAATACTACTAATGTAACATTGTATGTCATCTATACTCCGATGAATTTTTTTTTGTTTCTTAAGAGTGGAAACAGGAAGGAGATCTTAGATGCTGCTGTGGTGGTCTACTTGGGAGATGATGGTGGTTTAGATAAAAGCTTATTAGCAGTGAATGTGGTGATACATTGTCCAGGATATATTTTGAAAGTAAATCTAAAGGATAATTCTTGGCTGTTGAGATGTGGGATGAGACAAAAAGAAAGGATTTAAAGATGATTATAAGATTTTTAGGTTGAGCAACTGGTACCATTTACTCACATGGGAAAACTGGCAGAGAGCATATGGAAGTGGAGTTTAAAAATAGAGACATTGGGCGCCTGGGTGGCTCAGTTGGTTAAGCGACTGCCTTCAGCTCAGGTCGTGATCCTGGAGTCCCGGGATCGAGTCCCGCATCGGGCTCCCTGCTCGGCGGGGAGTCTGCTTCTCCCTCTGACCCTCCCCCGTCTCATGCTCTCTCTCTCTCTCTGTCTCATTCTCTCTCTCAAATAAATTAATAAAGAAAATCTTTAAAAAAAAAAAAATAAAATAAAAATAAATAAAAATAAAAATAGAGACATTAATTTCAGAAATGTTGAGTGTTCATTGGACATTCAAATAGAGATGGTTTTTGTTTTGTTATTTTTAAGATTTTATTTATTTTATTTGAGAGAGAGAGAGAACACAAGCAATGGAAGGGGCAGAGGGAGAGGGAGAAGTAGACTCCCCGCTGAGCAGAGAGCCCTGCATGGGACTCGATCCCAGGACCTGGGATCACTCACGACCTGAGCCAAAGGCAGATGCTTAAGCAGCTGAGCCACCCAGGCTGCCCAAATAGAGATGCTAACTAATTAGTTGAATATATACTTCTATAGTTAGAGAAGTATGAATTTGGATTCATGATTATAGATGGCATTGAAGCCATGAGTATAGATGAAAGCAAGGTACTTATTACAAAGAAGAGAGGAGGTCATAACACTGAGCTCTGGGACATTATAAAAATTTGCCATCAAAAAGAGGAGGAGGGCACCTGGGGTGGCTCAGTCAGTTAAGCATCTGACCGTTGATCTCAGCTCAGGTGTTGATCTCAGGGTCGTGAGTTCAAGCCCCACATTGGGCTCCACACTGGGTGTGGAGCCTACTTAAAAAAAAAAAAAAAGAATAAAAAGAGATAAATCTAGCAAGGACAATGAAGAGCAGGAGACCAATGAGGTAGCAAGAAAATCAGTGTGTTAACTCTGAAGTCAAGTGAAGAGAGGTTTCAAGAAACAGCAGGTAATATACTATGTAAAATGATGCTCCTAACTCAGGTGAGATTATGACTTAGTGACCACTGGACTTAGTGCTTAGTTTTGTTTTCAGTGTTGCTGAAAGAATTCTAGAAAATATAAACAAAAATATTAAAAAGAAAGAGATTTAATTTTACTCTTTTCAAGGTGAGGATAAAATCTTCTAAGCTGTTTGTCAGACCCGTATGTAACATTTGATGTGTGAGAGAATATTTGAAATGGGCCTTGGGAGATAAATTAGATTTTAGCAGATGGAGTTAACATGGAGGCATACACAGAGGGACAGAGAATTAACAGTTTGTGTGGAATAGAGTATAAGATTTGGTGGTTGTGACAGATTGTTTACAAAGATAGCCACCAATAATTCCTTCCTTCTCTATATCCACATGCTGCACCTGCTATTGAGAGATGAATCTATTACCCCTTTCCCCTGATTTGCTTTGCTAGTCTTGTGACTTACTTTAAGTAATAGAATGACTTAGAACCCTTGGAACCTGAGTCACCATGTAAAAGACTTTGACTCCACACCCCACTATGGTGCGAAGACATGGACATGCCTTGAAAGATGTGATTACAAAGAGGACTAGCCAGTCTCCAGACTTTTTAGTCACCCCTTAGCAATAACAGCATATGTGAGTAAAGCCATTTTGGATCCTACAGTCCCAACTAAGCTGCCCAAGCTAACACCACAGGAAGAGACAAACCGAGACTAAGGAGGCCTGCTTAGTTCTTGACCCACAGAATCAGAAGCAGTAAAATGGTTGATATAAGCTACTAACTTTTAAGTAGTTTGTTATATAGATGGCCATAATTGATCCAGTAGTTGATTTTAAATTAGATTAAAATATTATGTGAACATATGAATGAAATCTAAACTCAAGGTTTATTTCTTATCAAGATGAGCTTAAAGATATTTTTAATGAATAATGAGATAACTGATCAAGGGAATCATCCAGTACTATATATTTCTGTTTATAAATATTGACTTAAAAATATCCTGAAAGTTTTAGATGATAGAAAGGAGGGGAAATCACAATAAAAAACAAAACCAGTGGGGGTGCCCAATTATTTTAAATTTCTATTAAGTATAATCAGACTTAACTAAGACAATGACATTAAAAAATAGTGCACAAAAAATGTGTATAATTGAGGGTGGAGGATAATCTCTACATAGCTTGTGAAAATGAAACAAAATGAATTGTTTAAGTATCTGTAAAGTGTTTTAGGCTTCCCAGATAAAATTTAGGTCAAATACATTTATTGCTTATGTATAGAAATAGAAAAACTATTAAAAATGACCACCTACATACATAACACAAAAATGAGACTTTGATGAAAATTTCAATATATACAAAGCAGAGAGTCTTTTTTTAATTTATGCATATTTTGTTGAACTAAGTTGTTGAATGTCATCCTACAAGTAAACTTCACAGAAAATTTCTCTTATTTTCACTTTTCTTTGTACAAAATGTCTCTTCTCCAAAACTGAAAAACAATATTGTTTTTCTACACAGCATGTTGGACTGATATCCAGCCTTTGCTTCCTCAAAGCATATTATTTCCCACAATTGTACTACTCTTAAACCAGTAATTTTTATATGTTATTAAGTCATGCATTTTATGGAACAGCAAGATTAAGCATAATCACAACCTAGACTTTTGTTATTTTTGTATAGAATCCCAATATGCTATCTCAAAACGGCTTCTTAAAAAATAATGTGGAAACTTACATTTAAGTGATCATCTAACCAGAGGGAAGAAATCAATGAGGAATGATGAAAACATCATGTTTCCTTCCCTCCAGATTCAATGTTCCCAACATGTTCTGACAATTGGATTTTTATTTTGAACAAATAACTCAAAGTCTTCATATAGAAAACAGCTCAACTGAATAAGAATGAAAGTTAACTTCAGTGCAATTTTTAAAAATCCATCTGATTCGTCTAGCAAAGAGGGAACAACTGACTCACTTTGACAAGGTGCATTAAACTAGGCCACTGTTTAATAAATTGCCATTTTCACTAAGGAAATGGCAACAAAATAATGTCAGGATCTATGGAAACATGGCATCTACAAGAAGACCAAAATTAGGAGAGTAATTTTTCTTTGATTATCTATAAATAAGCTGAGAGCTGGGTAAATGTAGGGCATTTGGGGGTAAGGGAAAGAGCTGAGGTGCTCTGTCCCCTAAATCACATCTTTCCTTTTCCAGAACAAGGATATTTCACATAGAATACATTGTATAATTGATGGATATACTTTACTTCTGCACTTTCCGTATTCCCTAGTAAGTGCTTATTTCCCAGATTGCTGCACTTTTCTAAAATCAAAGCCAAAGGCAAACAGCCTCCAATAATCCCCAGATCTTTTTTTAATGAACAACTTTGTTCCTGTTCGGACAAGGGGTGTCTGAATGGAAACTCAGGGATTTAGTATCAATTGTTATTATATATGCAAGTAAGTAGTCAATGAAAATGTGTGTTTATATTATCAACATGTGGCATCAGATGCTACATAAGGACATGTGGGTGGGTTGCTCAGAGTTGATAATATTGCTCATAACTTATACCCCTACCAGTCTTTTGAACCCTGAGCAAAATGTGTTCTCTTTTCTTACTCCCTAAAATGACACAACCTATTCATCATGTCATTTTAGATGACAAGTGATTATGTCAAAATTATCAGCTCACAAAATGAGCTCATTTAATGATTTGCACCAATATCAATTGGGTATTGCCCTCTTGTGCACAGCTCATCTACTGTTTGGGGAGGGTGATGAAGAATGTAATTATGTAGCACTTGATAAATCCTAGGGACTATTATAAGCAGTTAAAATCATATTCCTTAATTCCAACAAGGAATTTTTAGAAGGAGTAATCTCTCTGTTCCCTTTCAGATGTGAAAACTGATGATAATGAATGACAGGTGATTTGATTCAGAAATCTATGTTATCTCCAGTACCACTGCTGCCTATTTATTTTTGCAATATCCTTATTAGCTCCTAGCACTGTTCTGTTTTCCCAGAAAGGTCACAGTGACCTTGAAGCTTAGTCCATCTCATTCAATTTTTTTTTATCATTTTGGCAGCCCTGGCCTTGATTCCTTATACCAAGCTTTATCTATTCATTCTCATAGTGGTTTCAGGTCAATGTCCTGAAAGCACATCGTGATGCTTAATTTCAACCCCTTTCTAGTATTATCTATTGGCTATTGTTCAGTCACTCTTAGACTTACTGCTGTGTCTCCTTTCTCTGTCATATACAGGTCTATTTTTATAATTCATCTTTCAAACTAATATCATGTATTATCTCAACGGTCATTGACATTCTCCATGTTATTTCCTTGAGATTTTCATTCGATTTGTACTATCCTGGGAATTACTATCCTGAGACAGTCAAATGACAGTGATGCTTGAAGACTATGTTCTATATGAACTACTAATATTCTTTATTAACTTTTTATGGTTCCAAAATTCTAGAGTTGTACCACCCAATACAGTAATAGCCTCTCCCATGTGGGGCTATTGAGCACTTTAAAAGGGGATAATCAAATTGAGATGTCCTACAAGTGTGAAATACAGATTGGAGTTCAAAGATCTAATACAGATAAAAGAAGAAAGTATCTCATATTTTATATTGATTACATATTGAAATGATAATTTATATAGTGAGCTAAATTAAATATATTATTAATGTGATCTATGTATTTTATCTTTTTAATGTGGTTACTAGAAAATATGACCTATATAGCTTTTATTTATGGTTCACATTATATTTCTGTAGAGTTTCAAATTAAATTTACCTGCAATCAAAAAAGGATGTGAGGTAGGAGTGATAATAGAGGCAAGGAGAAATGTACGGATGAGACTGAGGGAGAAACTGTGAAAGGAAGAATCATTTGGCACTTCTTTACTGTTAGAAGTTGCTGGTAATTGCTAGAAGAGTTAGCAAATAACTTTTCATGTGGCACTTGATAAACATGTTAAACTGTTGATAACTGTAAACCTTTATGTATGTATGCTCTAGACTATAATTTTGGAGGTCAGAAGGGGCAATTCCTTTTCAAGCTAGCACCTGGCATATACAGATGTCTCAATTAATAAAAAAATTGAATCAAATTGAACTGGGAAAAAATAGAATGTGTAAATCCACTTAAGATGAGATTTGAGTAGTGAGAGATCAAAAGCAGATAAAACAAAACTCATATTCTTCCTTATATCTTCCGCCTTTCAGTAATGGTACCATCATCCTCCCACAGGATCAAGCCCAAAACAGAATGATTTTTCATTCCTTCATTTCCCTCAGCATCCACACCTAACCTAGTATTGAGATACAAACATCCTCTTCTCTCCATCTCTTCTACTAACATTATAGGACAAGCAACATTATAGTACAACTATAGTTCTCTCCCATGTGAACCACTCTGCCTATGTTTCCACTTTGTCCTCTTAAACTTATTCTTCACAAAGCAACCGAAGTGATCTTTTAAAAATGGTCATCATACCTTTTTATATATTTCCTAAAATCCTCCATGGCTTGATGTTGAATTTGGATTAAAATCTAAACTCTGCTAGCTCTCAAAGTACTACAAACCCTACTGCCTGTCAAATTGTCCATTGTCAGGTCTTATGACCATCCAATTTGCTCACTGTGGTCCAATCACACCAGCGTTTATGTTTCTTCAACAGTCTATGGATGTTTCTCATTAGGGCCTTTACTTTTGGTATACTCTGATCCACAGATCTTTCTGGGGTGGATGTCTCAGTTCAAACATTTTTTTCTTCAGAGATGAATTCCTACAGAGAGGATTTCCTACAAAGTAATATGCTCCCTCAGACACTTCATTACCATCTTTTATTTTCTTCTTGAAACTTATTTCTACCTGAAATTATCTTCATTAGTTGTTTATTTTAGTATGTTTCTCTTCCAGTAAATTGCAGTCTTCATTAGAGCATGCATCTTGTCTGTCCTGTTTCCTTTGCATTATCAGCAACCTTAATGGTTCCAGATATAGAACTGATGCTAAAAATGAGTCAAAATATGCATAAAGGCAAAATAAATTGTTCACTAAGATGTAAAGAGGAGTTTAGAAATGAAATCAGGACATTGAAAGAAATCTCCCACTATTTATCATTTTTAATGAGCCACTGTATGCTATTGGATCTATTTTCTGAGCTTTGTATGATATTGTAAGAAATGATATGTTTTCAGATGCTAACAATGAGTACCCTTGAGAGGTAATGATTGTGTATAATATCAGCTTATAAATTGATGATAAAGTTCTGACACTCAAAACTAGGGCCAGTTCTATCAAAATAATAGACAATTTAGGATGTCCATCTATAAGCCTACTGCCCCCAAGGATCTCTTGAACTAACCTCCTGGGTGACTGAAATGAGATGTCATAATAATTCAGAGTAGATATTCATTCAATTGTGATAATTTTAAAAGGTATCTGAGCAGACTACCCTATCTAAATATTTGGCCCTACATTAATTGACAGAGGTCTACCATTAGATACTAACTCTTTATATTAATATATTTTTGTCTTTAGCAATAATATTTGAAAAACTATAAATATTTTCTGATAGAGAAACACATTAAGTTTAGATCTAATATTGACATTATAGGATATGATGAAGAGCACCAGGCTAGCTAGTTGAGAGAAGAGCTCCAAGTGAATGAAAATTTGACAAGAGAAACTGAAAATAACTTAAGGGTCTTCCTGTTCCATTTGCTGGGATAGGTGGTTCTGGAAATATGGTGGTAGCATAAAGGTGGCTGAAAGGTGAACATGGATCTCCTCAAAAATGAACAGTGATAGCAGAAGGGGATGAGAATAAAAATATCCAAAATAAATGCTTGAAATAATTCTAATAAGAATCAAGTAGGATAACTTTAATGGCAAAAGAGAGAGCATATATATATATATATCTTCTGATGTAAGAAGTGAACACATTATAGATATTTGTAGAAATTCATAGTTTACAAAACATTCAAACATTAATTATAATTTCTTTCTTTGGAAACTCACAATATTTAGGGAAGAGGAGAAACTGTAAAGAGTTACACACTAACCATAAAATTAAGATACAACAAATAAATAGCCACAATTAAATTAAAAGAAGGTAAGACATTTGGTAAGGGTAATCGGTTTATAAACCTAAACAGTGTCATAAATAGTGAAAGGGCTGTCATGATACTAAAAACCTCCTTGAACAGTGGATACTGTAAGAAGTATCTGAATTTAAAGTCTATGGGATATATTTGACAACAGCACATTTATCATAATGTCCTGTACCTATCCCAGGATAGATTTAATTACTGTGCCATTATGGCTTTCTATTAAGTATACTGTGTGCTGATACTATTAAGAAAGGTCTGGATGTATCATTACAAGATATTTTTAACAATTTAAAATATTTCCTAAACAATATATGGTGAATTAAAAGCTGCAGGGTTTTTCTTTTCCAGCTTTAAGTCAAAAAGTTTATGATAGAGAGAGTTGCCTAATATTTTGTAATAGAAAATCATACAAGTATGTCAACTACACTTCAATTAAAAAAAAAATCCAATCAATCAATCAATATCATACTACATGACTTAGAAACTTCTAAGAAACACCTACAAGTTTAGCTGCAGTAAATTCATCTCAGTAAGAAATAATAATATGATATAAGAATTACAATGTGTGGAGTGCCTGGGTGGCTCAGTCGGTTAAGTGTCTGCCTTCCACCCTGGTCATTATCCCAGGGTCCTGGGTTCCAGCCCTGTGTCAGGTACCCTGCTCAGCTGGCAGTCTACTTCTCCCCCTCCTTCTGACCCTCCCTCCTGCTCATGCTCTTGCTCTGTCTCTCTCAAATGGATAAATAAAAAATGTTAAAAAAAAGAATTACGATGTTTTTCTTTACTTTTAAAAACTTTAAGATTACATGCCTAGATTATGTATTAGCCCTATAGTATGTTCACTATTATGTGAAAGAACTCTAAATTTACTTTTGAACAATTAACATGTTACTCACTTTAATCAACATAAAAATTCATAATAATAAAAGGAAATAAAGGGATTATTATGTTCAGAAATTAAATTCTAAATTGCAAACATTTTGCACATACTTCTTTTTTGCTAGACTTTAGTTATAAGATAATAATTGTTAACACTAACAACATATATATTTATATATTATAGTTGTTATATATAGTTAAATTATATAGTTAAATATATAATTATATATAATGTAATTTTTATATATAATATTTTACATGTCCCTTGATACATCCCCAGTACATCCCCAATTATTATTACTACTGTTATTCAATGACAAATGTATGATTTTTATTTTTAGAATATGTTAGTATTTAATCACTTTTGAATATGGGGACTTTTTCCTTATTGAAACTGCATCTCCAATATGATGTCACTATATGCCAGGATTTTGTAGAATAATTGCACTAGACTTTTGGTCAAGTTTATCAAGAGAAACACTTAGTAAGTAATTCAGTATCAGGAAAAAAAAATTTAAAAAGCCCATGTTGACCTGTTAAAACTGAAGGATTATTTGTCTTTTTCTGTATTTGTATTTGATTAAGTGTTGTTGATGCTGCTAATTCTGACTCCATCTGATTTTAGCTCTTTTTCAATCTCATTGTGTTCCAAGATAACTCTTGATCTGTGGGATTTTATAACCCATACTTTCAAAACTATAAAGTTCACAGAGAAAGCCACTTAAATAGTTTTTTTGAGAATGAAGTCTGCCTTTATATGCTAACTGGTCACATGATATAACCCTATTACCCTCTTTCATTATGATTTGGACTCCTAATTAAATCAAGCAATTCCTCTGCAGACCTAGACTTAACATGTCCTTCCTCCTTCCATGCTGCTGAAGTGTTCTGATGCCATTTTGGGGGTTAGATTTGGGGTGATTTGTAAAAAGACCCTTCCAGTTAACATTAGCCCTGTGCTTCATTTCAATATATATTTGAAAATCCTGCACTGGAGTATTTCTACAACTAGCCTCGCTATTAATAAAGTAGGACATTTTTCATAAATTGAATAGTAGGCTAATTATGAAGTGGAAAAATAGAAAACTCCTCTATTAGAAAAAATGCTAGAAAAAAATCTTAACACTTGTCAATAAAAATGTGGTTAACCAGTAAAGAAGATGTATAGTGTGAAATGCTACTCAGAGGCCAAACATAAAGAAAGGATTCATTTGAACTGAAGTGGCAATAACCTAAAGAACTATTGTTAAATTTAAAAAGTATACTTTGGTGCACTAAGTACAATATCATACAATTTATAGAAAAATCACACAACACAATGATTTATAAACATGTGTATATATGTACATATGGAATGAGCCATGTTTTTGAGGAGGGGATGTTGCATTACTTGTAATGTAGGATTTTTTTTGTAATAGAAAATATGTACAGGAAATAGTTGTGCAAATAAGTGTAATTTTTTTGAAAGAAAGAGACAATAGCATGAAATTATGTAAACTCTCAACAGTCGTCATCTCCGGGTCCTGAGATTATGGATAATTTATCATTTCTCTTTGTATACTCTGTGTATTCTCTTTGTGCACCTAATTCCAATGGGAGAGGGATTCCAACACCAAGAAATTCTGTGATACCATCTGGGTATCTTACACTTCAACTCAATTCTGACATTACTCCTGGAGATAGCATCAGATCCCACAGGTTAAAGGCTTTGTCCTGCAAGACTACCTCCTCCCATTTCAGATGCCAATTGTGAGTCCTGGTTATCACCTGTGCTTCTGACTGACTGGCTATAAATGGGAGGTTCCAATGATCCCCTTCTTGGGTTCAATTAATTTGCTAGAGCAGCTCACAAAACTCAGAGAAACATTTTACCCACGAGATTACTGATTTACTATAAAAGGGTATAACTAAGGAACAGCCAGCTGGAAAGACACATAAGGTAATATATGTGGGTCAGGATCTCAGAGCTTCCCTGCTTACTCCTTGCACACCACCCTTACCACATCCTTACGTGTTCACCAATCCAGAAGCTCTCTGAGCCCTCTCCTTTTGAGTTTTTATGGAGGCTTCATTACTTAGGCATGGTTGATATAAATCATTGGCCATTGGAGATTGAACTCAATCTCCAGGCCTTCTCCCCTCCCAGGAGGCCAGGGGATAGGATTGAAAGTTCCAACCCTCTAAACACATGGTTGGCTCTTCTGAAGACTTAGTCCCCATCCTTGATGATCTAGGGGCTTTCCAAGTCACCTAATTAACATAACAAAAGACACCTTTGTTGCTCTCAACACAGGAAATTTCAAGGGTTTTAGGAGCTCTGTGCTGGAAGCTGGAGGAAGACCAAATATATATTTCTTATTATAAATCACAATATCTCATATACTTTGGGGGTTTACCTGGAAATTTTCTTTGCATGGTCCTGCATTATGTTTACAAAAGGACAATAACAAAGTTACTGTTAATTTAAATATACTCTCATATATATTTCTATTCTTTATTATTTATAATGTGCTATTCACATTTTGAGTCACAAATATTTAATAACTATATTTGACAGGTTTAATTACTCTTTCTATTGATAGATGTTATGTTTTCTTTGTTCAGAAAACAAATTGTTACCTATTTCAAGGCTTGAATAGATCATTTGCATTTCTGATATCAACCAATGTTCTTAAAAATATACTTTTAATTACTCTTAAATGTATTTAAGAGTCCTCGTTTCAGCTCTGATACATTAAGAACTTGGAAGTGCTCATTCCTGTCGGTATAAATAATTACTTTTCTTGGACCCATCAAAACATTGAGAACATAGGGCAAACTGTTACTTTGAAATCTGGAGAGACAGACACAGAAGGTCACAGCCAAGATCGGTTTACCTAGAGCAAAAACTGCTGGAGCCATAATCTGGTAGGAACACTTACGTGTTAATGACAAATTGCTGGATGCTAACTGTGGACCATTTTGACAGTGAGAAACTCCTGGGAGAACGGAGGCTTAGGAGTCCTCAGCACATTCCCTGGGTTCACTCACAAGAAACTCAACAGATTGTCACAGTGAAGACCCCAAAATAATCCTACTCTTTCTGGCAAGGGGAGATGAAAAGTAACCATTTTCAAGTTCATGATCTATTGTGTATAAGAGCTCCACTTTAAATATAAAGACACAGGTTAAGAGCAAAGGGATAGAGAAAGATATAGCATGCTAACTTCAAAAAGAAGGCACTGAACAGTAAAAAAAAAAAAATTATTGCAGGAATAAATTAGACAAAGGGAGGGGGATAAGGTGATGGGTTAGCCTGGTGATGGGTATTAAAGAGGGCACGTACTGAATGGAGCACTGGGTATTATATGCAAACAATGAATCATGGAACACTACATCAAAAACTAATGATGTATGGTGATTAACATAACATAATAAAATTTAAAAAAAAGTCAAACAGGATAAAATAACTATATCCCAAGCTTTTCTCTAATCGGAACTTTCTTATAAATTGTTTTATTTGAATTTGCAGAATATAAAATAATATATTTAAATTATTATGTGATCATATCCTATATTTGCTTATCCCATAACTATTTGACCTTAATGGATTATTAATTCCTTAAAAATTTTCAGAAAGGTAAATATTTGAAGATCATGGTATAAATAAATACTCAAATGTATCAAGTCTCAAATGAATTAATAATTTTCTATTCACTAGATATTTAAAATGTATCCAAATAAACAATGTGATGGCAACATAATTGTGTCGCAGCATAATGATAATATAAAGCATAACTTGTAAAGTAGTCTATTTTACCCATGTACATAATAGTCAGTATGATATTCCACCTAATCCTGTCTTCAGGCACATGGGATTTTGATTATGACCCTAAAGTCACAAAGAATAATTTTCTATTTCATAACTTGTAATTCATTTGTAAAATGCTAATATAGTCTATTGGGCTTTGCCACTGTTGCTAAGTTTATTCAAAAGAGCTACCAAATTATAATTAAATGAACAGGGATCTGCTTGGCCTGTTTTACCGTAAATATTATAATTGGTTCATAAATATGTAATGCTATTAATTAATGTGTAGTCCCTAGCAATTTTGAAATAAGAAGTATTGCTGTCTCCAATGACCATCTTATACATAAAATATTTTATCTCCCAAGAATATATTTTGGAAAAAAAATTCAAAGTTTATTTAAGTAGCACTTTCCTTAAATGTAAATACTAGGAAAATACTAGAAATTATGTGTTATAATGTGGATAAAAATTCCCAATAACATTGACAAATCACTCTTAATAGAATTGTCTCCTGGGCGCCTGGGTGGCTCAGTTGATTGGGCGACTGCCTTCAGCTCAGGTCATGATCCTGGAGTCCCGGGATCGAGTCCCGCATCGGGCTCCCTGCTCAACGGGGAGTCTGCTTCTCCCTCTCCCGCTCCCCCATCTCGTGCTCACTCTCTCTCTCTCTCTCTCTCAAATAAATAAATAAATAAAATCTTTAAAAAAAAAAAAAGAAGAATTGTCTCCTTTACCACCATGTTCTATGAGAAGGTGCTGCCAGAACTTCTGTCCTGTATAATGGCTACAATGCTTTCCCATTAGAAATACCCATGAGAAATGGAAAGTTGTCCTCAACTATCAACTTCATGTCTTTACAACAATTTTAAAAATTTCTCTTCACAAAGAGAATTGCTTGGTCCTCATTTAGAAACACATAACACACATTTTTAATCTTAGAGGTAAAAAGCTACATAAAATAAGACCTCACATGACCGTAAACCTTCAACTTACATTCATCCTCTCTCTTCATTTTGATTTTTATCAAGTTCACTGCTAAAATGTTACATTGTCTTCATTTACCTTTTCCTTTCTGTATTTTCTAAAAGTTCTTTCATAAGCAAATTAACTTTTAATTTAAGAAGATTTAAGAATAGAATGTTTTATTTACCGACACCTATTGTCTATTTTCTCTGTGTTGATTTTAAAGAGCACAGTGTGAGATGGCTACATATTTTATTCCCTAATGGAACTGCTGAAGATTTCATCATAAAAATTAGCCCTTTAAACATTTTTAAAGTTATTTTATTTTCAGCAAGCCTGTTCATTCGTGAGTCTTTATCTGTTTTTATCAAATGTTCCAATTAAACAGATGAGATAACAGTCCCCACTTTGTTGGGGATTAAAGTTTAATTTTCCTTTAGGAATATATCTTGTCAATTCAGAATAAGCAAAGCTATCCAGGAATTTTCTGGCATTCAATAGTGTACCTATAAATTATTCATTCATTTGCATATTTCATTTATGTCAAATCTTGTTAGAACAGTTAATTTTACATGAAAGTTATCCTCAGAGGAAGTTCTTAACAATTGGACATTAGCATTTTTGAGTGAGTCAGCATTTTTTATGTAACAGGATTCCTGTCTTATTACATTTTCATAATTTAATCATTACGCATCATAGTATAGATCTAAGAATGTCATTTTTTGGGTTATATATTAAAATTAAATGCTTAATAGTCACTTATAAGAGAATAAAGAACAACGTTAGCAAACATATATAATCAATTTGTTATATTAGGGAATTAGCAGGAGGGAAATATGTCCTTAATTAAGCCACTGTTTTGTAATCAAAATGTTAAATCAGTCATAGGAAGTAAGAATTCTATCATGTTAAAAAAAATACTTTAGTTTACTATAATGATGTTTTATAGGCAATGATTCTGGATTAGTATAACAATTTACCGTGTAAGATTACTTTGCTGTTAAACTTAGATCTATGGCCACTGGAAATATAAATGTTTCTCTTATGTCAAGAATCTTTTACATTTAGTACCTAATAAAGTTAGTGTATTTTATCTAAAGGTTTCCTTTGGATTCTTTAAAAAAATAGTAATAATAAGGCTGGTGGTTGAATTAATACTCAGGATTTTTAGCATATGGCCCTCTGAGTCAGTCTTCCATGTCTTCCCTGACTAATTTCAAACATTAGCCTCTTCTCAATGTTTATTTGAAATCAGATGAGAATTTGGTTCTGACAAAGGCAGCCTTAACATTTCCCTCAACTTGACCAAATTTTAGACAGCCTGCTTCTTGCTGCTAGGCCCCTAACTTTCTTCCCACCCAGGACCTTATAGAATCCAGAGGGCCTAAAAACAGAGTTCCCTCCCTTCCCCTTTCTTAGAACATTTACTTTAGAAAATTTGTAAATTCTTTCTCTGCCACTTTAATATATAAATCTTTTTAAAACTTCTTGTTAATGTTACAAGCCATGACTGACTTTCTCAAGGACCTGGGAGGGATCTCTTTGAAATGTAGTTTCATGGAAAATAGTATCCATAACTCATGGTCTCTGTGGGAAAATAAAACCCTAACTTAGGTGGGCACCTAGCCCCGAATTGTAAAATGACCTTCTGCCATGAGGATATAAGTAAGTTTACTTTTCCTTTGAGTAAAGCCAATGAGCAAACACAGGCCTACTATCTCACACCCCAACTCTTAAAAACCCTCCCACCTTTTTTTTCAGTGGAGTTGAGTTCAGACTGTGTTCTTCTGGTCTCTCCTCTGTATTGCAGTAGTTTTTTTGCTTTAACAGTCATTTTCCTTGAAACCACACATGATGAGAATTGTTGATTGGATGTGATAAGTCATTCTTGTCCCTGAGTATTGGAGAGCATGGTGATTACAGACGAAGTTTACTACAAGAGAGTTCAGGGAGAGACTAGAGGACTTTTCATGCTATGCAGTTGGCTCCCCATGGGGAAAGAGTGATTTCCTTTCTCCACTTGCAGGACTGAAGACACCTAGAATGATCTAGCATAAAGACCTGATTCTCACTGAATACATGGATAATTAAACAAACAAACGTCTTCACACAGGCCCTCTGAGGAATAATCAGACAAGGAAAAAAAGAACCATAAAATTCATAAAATAAAGCTGCTATAGGGTGGAGACGATGATATGATTTCTCAGGAAAACAACTTAATGAATACATTAACGTTGCCTTTAAGGATCTGACATTGAATACTCCATTGTAGTTAATGATCTGAAGTAGTAGATTAGAATATCAAATGGGAGATTTTTGCTGAAATGAGAAAAAATAGAGAAGGAATATATGAGGGAAAATCTTAGGAGCTTATTTGAAAAACACAGGAGACCCAACATGCAAATAAGAGTTTAAAAATTAAAATGTAATATATGAAGAAAGTAACTAGTTAATAGAAAAAAAAATATTTTTATCTGAAAGATTGATGTCTAAGTTTGAAAGCTTCATAGAGTTCCTGGAAAAAACAATGTCAAAGAACATCATGTTTCCAAAAATTGAAACAATAGGTTAATAATAAGTAAGAAGATATTAAAATATCACCATCAGATGCTTTGAAAAACTTGAAGCTAGAAGACATTAGAATATTAACTATATTCATTAAGTGTAGAAATTTGATTAGTGGAACACAGCAATCCTACACCCAGCCAAGACATCTTTTCATTTTTAGTGCAGAAGACATTTCTGAATATGCAAGAATTTAGAGTGTATACTGCAGATTTTGTAAGAGGCAATGCTCATCAAACAATGACTCCAAGCAAAAATATAAAGGATTGAAATGTAAAGCTATCAAAGTGAGAAAGATGTAGAAGGAGAACTATAGTGGTGAATTATAAAAATTTTATGACTGGAAGAAATGTGAAATGGCACATCGTTCTACAAAGTAGTCCTGCGCTCACACACACACACACACACACACACACACACTACTATCTACAACCCTACACACACGAATCTGTCAACTTAGATCAAATTAACTATTTTCTTATAAATTGCAAAAATCACAACCCACTCAATATGAAAAGATAGTTTAAATACCACTATAGCTATTAAGTAAATTGATTTTCAAAATACTTAATTTTTAAGGGTAGTTTTAGTTTACAACAAAATTGAGAGGAAGTTACAGAGATTTTCCATATACCTCTTGCTAGCACACATGCACACCCTTCTCCATTATCAACATCCACCACCAGAGTGGTACATTTTTTACTGAGGAAGAACCTACACTGACACATCATAATCACCCAAAGTCCATGGTTTACCTAATGGTTGGTTCACTCTTGGTGTTATACATTCTAGATGTTTGGTCAAATTTTTACAGAACCTGGACTGGACCACCTGACGGAAGAACCAAGCGGCACTCAGAGATCTTGGAGGATAGGAGGTTTATTTAACACCAGCAGGCTCAGAGGAGAGTGGTCTCCAAAGGTCTGAGCCCCGAGCACAAACAAAGGGGGCAATTTATACAAGTCTACTTCCACTTACTTGGCACTTTTGGCATGTGCGTGAGGTGGGGCAGGGAGAATAACATGGATTGGTGTGCATGGGAAGCAGAGCAGGGAGAAAAACCTGGAAGAGCCCCAGGGCAAGGACTGGGACTCTCCTGCTGGCTCAGTTGGCCATCTTAGGACACAGATTTTCCTTATCATTCCCTCCTTTGATGCCCCTTTAAACACCTAGTTTAGAGGGCATCATTCTGTTTGACTCTGAGGGTTGACTGCAAGGCTTGGGGCAAACACGGACTTAATCATAAACTTAACAGCACACCAGGTAGCAGAAGACCAGAACTGACTGGGGCCAGGAAAACCACGGTGAAATGCACTCACGAGTAGACGGCGGAGGGCAGTAAAAGTGGGTTCTGTGACCTTAAGTAGAAGCCTCTAGGGGAAAGTCCAGTCAGGAGGAGCAACAGTGTAGAGTCTGACACCCAAGAGGCGGGAAATCACGCTGATGAGAGGCCAGGGACCACAGCTGGACTCTCCACTGGCACAGCTCCTCATCCAAATGATGAGCTTTCTTCACTCTTGAGTAGTGGACCCATGGGGTGACACCTGAGACCTTGAAGGCAGTAGGGGTGGTTAGAACAACAGTGTGGGGCCCTGTCCACTGCAGTTTGAGGGGTTCTTTCTTCCAATCTTTGACCCAAACTTTGTCCCCTGTCTGGAAGGAGTGTACCTGAGACCCTAAGGAGATTGGGGCTCTCTCAATAGTGTACTTTTGTAATTTATTTAGGGTGGTCCCCAGGGCCTGAAGTTGCTCCTTTACCCCTTTATCTCCATCCTGATGCAAGTTTCCTGGAAGGCTTCCCAAGCATGGGGAAGGCCGTCCATATATTATTTCGAATGGGGAGAAACCTGATGTCCTGGGCGTGCAGCAAGCACGCAGGAGGGCTAGGGGTAGCAGATCTGGCCATGGGAGTTTAGTCTCCTGACAAAACTTTGCTAAGGTTCCCTTGAGGGTGCAATTCATTTGCTCAACTTTCCCTGAACTTTGGGGCCGGTAAGCAGTGTGGAGTCTCCAGGTGATGTTGAGAGATTTGGCCAAGACCTGTACAATGTCTGCCACAAATGCGGCTCCATTGTCACTATGGATTGTTAATGTCAGGCTGAACCAGGACACGATCTCCTGCAAGAGGACTTTAGCTACTTCCTGGCTTTGCTCCGTCCTAGTTGGGAAGGCTTCGACCCACCCAGAGTATGTGGATACTATTACTAGGAGATATTTGAACCCCCTGCTTGGCTGCACATCTGTGAAGTCTACCTCTAGATCTCCAAAGGGGGTTGCTCCCATCCTCTGGACACCTGGCGGGGGCCGTGGTACAGACCGAGCATTATTTTTAGCACATGTTATGCATCGTTCACTCATTGCTCAGCATAGTGCTGGCAGCTGACTGATGTAGTAGTGCTTCTTGAGAAGGGCCTCTATGCCGTTTTCCCCAGATGAGTGAGTTGGTGGTGTTCCTTGACTAGATGCCCTCCAGTTGCTGTTGGAACAAAGATGTACCTATCAGGCATCATCCACCATCCCTTTTCAGTCTGGATGGCCCCCTCAGCCATGGCCCATTCCTTTTCCTTTTTAGTGTAACTGGGCAGAGGGACTTCTTCTGGGGGTGTTAGGGCCATGGTGGGGGAAGGGGCTCTGTCTATGTCCTCACTGGCTGTGGTCTTGGCTGCCTCATCTGCCAGACAACTTCCCTGCGCTATGGGGTTGTCTCCTTTCTGGTGTCCTGTATAATGCAGGATTGGTACTTCCTTTGGAAGCCAGATGGCTTTGAGGAGTGTCAGTATCTCCTCCTTGTTCTTGATAGTTTTTCCTGCAGCGGTTAGGAGGCCCCTTTCCTTGTAGATGGCTCCATGTATATGTACAGTAGCAAAGGTGTACCAAGAGTCAGTATAGATGTTGATTCACTTGCCTTCACCGAGGGTGAGGGCTCCGACTAAGGCATATAATTCAGCCCGTCGAGCTGACCATCCAGCTGGTAATGCCTTAGCGTCTAGGACTTCAGTGATTGTGGTTACTGCATAACCCACTTTCTGGGCACACTCTTGTAGGTAACTGCTGCCATCACTGAACAGTGTGAGCTGTGGATTCTTTATAGCTTGATCCCGCAGATCTGGACACCTCGCATAGACTTCATCAGTCACCTCAGAGCAGTCATGATCTTGTTCCCCCTCTTCTGTGGGGAGACAGGTTGTTGGATTTAATGTCCTTACTGTTTTGAGAATGACCCGTGTGTTTTTGCAGAGGAGCCCTTGGTATTGTGCTAGCCAAGAGTTGGAAAGGAAGCAGTGTCCTTGTGCGTTCATGAGGGACACAACTGCATGAGGGACCTTGACATTAAGTTCCTGCCCCAGGGTAAGTTTGTCTGCCTCCTGGATGAGTAGGACTATGGCTGCCAGTGCCCTGAGGCACGGTGGCCATCCTGCTGCCACGGGATCCAGCTTCTTTGACAGGTAAGCGACTGGCTGTTGCCAGGGTCCAACAGTCTGGGTGAGTACCCTGAGTGCTATTTTTTCCTTTTTTCTACATCTGGTAGGCCCAGGGCTGGAGGCCGCCCCAGGGCAGTCTTTATCTCTGTGAAAGCTTCTGCTTCCTCAGTCCAGGCAGGGGGTTCTTGATCTGGTTCCCCTAAGAGATCATAAAGGGGTCTTGCTATTGCTGAGAACCCAGGGATCCAGATGCAGCAGAATCCTGCAGCCCCCAGGAATTCTCATAGGCCCCTTTTTGTCTGGGGCTGTGGTAGGGAGATGATAACCCTTTTCCTCTCTGGCCCTAGTTCTCTTTTCCCTTGGGTGAGGAGGAAACCAAGATATCAGACCTGTTGTTGGCAGATTTGTGCCTTCTTCCATGAGGCTCGGTATCCCGAGTCTGAGAGGAGCTGTAGGAGGGCCTTTGTGCCTTTTGTGCAGTCTTCTTGTGTGTCACGGGCAAGGAGGAGTTCATCTACATACTGGAGGAGGGTGCATCATGTGGCCAGGGCTTCCCCAAAGAGGGCTGGTGAGTTTTTAAACCCCTGCGGGAGGCGCATCCAAGTCAGTTGCATCTGGTGCCCTGTATCAGGTTCAGACCATTCAAAGGCAAACAGTGGCTGGCTCTGAGGAGCTAAGCGGAGGCAGAAGGCATCCTTCAAATCTAGGCAAGTGAACCATCTGGCCGGCCCTGGGATTTGGCCGAGGAGGGTGTATGGATGCAGGACTAATGGGTGCAGAGAGATGGTCACCTTGTTGATGGCCCGCAGGTCTTTAACTGGTCAGTATCCCCCCTCCTGGCTTTTTGACTGGCAGGAGTGGGGTATTCCAGGCTGACTGGCACTTGACTAGAATACCTGCTTCTTTGAGTTTGGTCAGATGTTCTTGGATGCCAATCTTAGCTTCTTGTGGAAGGGGGTATTGCCTTTGCCTCTGAGGTTGGGCTCCTGGGATCAGTTCAACAATGATAGGGGCCCGATTCTGGGCTAGTCCAGGTGGATTGTTTTCAGCTCATACTAAAGGGAAGGCAAGTCTGAACTCTGGCGGGCTGCTCTGTTGGGCCTGGGCACAGAATAGCCTCCATTCTTCTTCCTGTGGTGTGGTAATTGCTAGTATTAAAGACCCTGTCTCCTCTTGCCTTGGGTTCAGTCTAGTGGCTAGTGTGTCCAGTGGGCTCAAAGGTTATCTGAGCCCTAAGCTTGGAGAGTATGTCTCAGCCCAGGAGAGGGATGGGGCAATCAGGCAGATAAAGGAATTCGTGTCAGACTTTGTGGCCCCCAAGTTTGCACTTGCAAGCCTGGCAAAAGGGCTGTTGTATCACCCACGTCCCAGTGGCCCCAAGGATGGTCGCAGTCCGTTTGCTTAAAGGTGCCACTGGGGAGGTGACAACAGAGTGCTTGTCCCCAGTATCAACCATAAAAGTCACTGATTGGCCCCCTACCTTCATTTTGACCATGGGCTCATGGGGGCCAAGGAGGAAAGAGTCTGGTCCCCCTCAGTCTGTGTCCATTCCCTGAGTCCTATGAGGTCCTCCTGGGGTTCTTCCCTGTAGTGGCTGGACTTTTGAGCCTTTCCCCGGTTGGGACATTCATTTTCCAATGCCCTTTCTCTTTACAGTAGGCATCCTCTGGGCCTAGGGGCACTGGTGGATCCTCTGGGCCTGGGGGCTCTGGTGAAACTGATGGTGGCAGGAGTGTCTGGAGCTGAAGGGCCAGGTGTAGGCAGCCTTGGGGATATGTATGGTGGGGGCAGGATTGTTTCGTCCTCGGGATCTCCAGCTAGGATTTGTGGAGACTGGGGCTTTTGCCGATGTTCTTTAGGTCACTTGGATGAAGTGATTAAGACCCTGGCCTGTCCCTGCCTATTGCAATCAAATCATACCCAGGGGGGAAGGGTCTGTGCAATTCCTAGCCAGGAGTCAATGTATGGAAACTGGTCAGGGTGTCCTGATTCTCCTGTTATGACTTGCCATACTCGACGAATAGTTGGGACATCCAATGTCCCTTCTGAAGGCCACCCGACATCAAAGGTGGGCCATTCCAATTCACATAGGGTTCTCAACTTACTGGGGTTCATCCTGACTCCATGGTCTCCCAAAAACCCATTCTTGAAATTTTTGATCATGGTCTCTAGAACCATAGGTTTACTCTGCTCTGACCCCATGGTGATGTCCCTGTGTGTGGTGGCACAGAGACAAAGGGGGGGTGCCTCCTGAGGTGAGGAGACCAATCAGATGCCCATCTGGCTGTGTCCTGAAGGAGCTTAGGTGAGGCTTAGCCATAGCAGTCTCAGCGTTTTGACTTAAATCGGAAACTATTCCAATGCCACCATAGACTGTATGCTGTTCACCGTGGAATTGCAGATGGGCCCACTCAGACTCCGTAGGCTTCTGGGGACCTTAAGGGTGCCAGCCCATGGAGTCACAGAATCAGTCCACTTGAGCAAGCCAGGTCGGACTGCACATTCATTCACACATTCACACTCTAGAAGTTATTACATTCCCTCCCTGGGAATCCCTACCTGTGAGACCTCTAAGAGGGCTCTGGGAGGTGATCAGGCTCCCCTTCCGCCCTGGTGGGCCTGTCTGGGTCCTGGGGCCCCAGGCCTTACCAGAATCTGATGTCGGGACCAGGGCCTCACCTGCCAAGTCTCCAAGTTGAGTTCGGGGAGAACAGTAGAAGGGGCTGGCCCAAGGCGACCAGGTGGGAGACTGCCGAAAATTAGGCAGGGCACACCTTCTCCATTAGGATCCCCCATTCCGCCACTGCCCCGCTGTTGCCCCCAAACTGGTGGCAACAATGGGCCAGTGCAGTTGGGTTCCCAGTCAGGGAACCAAATATTATGGAACCTGGACTGGATCACCCGACGGAAGAACCCGACAAGTAGCACTCGGAGATCTTGGAGGATAGGAGGTTTATTTAACGCCGGCGGGCTCAGAGGAGAGTGGTCTCCAAAGGTCTGAGCTCTGAGCACAAAAAAAGGGGGCAATTTATACACGTCTACTTCTTCATACTTGGCAATTTTGACACGTGCGTGAAGCGAGGCAGAGAGAAGAACCCAGAAGAGCCCTGGAGCAAGGACTTGGACTCTCCCGCTGGCTCGGTTGGCCATCTTAAGACAGATTTTCCTTATCAAAATGAATAATGACATATGTCCATCATTATAATACCATAGAGAGTATTTTGGATGACCTAAAAATCCTCTGTGCCCTGCCTATTTATCTCTCTTCCCACACCCCTGCAGCAACTGATCTTTTATTGACTCCATAGTTTTGCCTTTGGAGAATGTCAAACAGTTGGAATCGTATAATATAAAGACTTTTCAGATTGACATCTAACATTTAATAACATACACTTAAGACTCTTCCATGTCTTTTCATGGCTTGATAGCTCATTTCTTTTTAACACCAAATAATCCATTTTCTGGACATACCACATTTTATTTATCTATTACTTACTGAAAGACATCTTGGTTGCTTCCAGTTTGGGCAGTTATAAATAAAGGTTAAACATCTGTATGAAAGTCTTTGTATGGACATAAGTTTTCATCTCCTTTGGATAAATACCAAGGAGTGTGATTGGTGGTCTGTATGTTAAGTATATTTAGTTTTCGAAGAAAGTGCTAAACTGTCTTCCAAAGTGTCTGTATGGTTTTGCATTTCCACCAGCAGTGAATGAGTTTCTGTTTCCCCAGATTCTTTCTAGCATTTGGTGTTGTCAGTATTTTGGATTTGGTTATTCTAATTATTATGTAGTGGTATTCTATTATTAGTTTAATTTTCATTTCTCTGATGACATATGATGTGGAGCACCTTTGCATATGCTTATTTGCCACCTGTATATTTTCTTTGGTGAAGTGTCTGTGAAGGTCTTTGGACCATTTTTAAATACAGTTGTTTGTTTTCTTATTCTTGAGATTTAAGAGTTCTTAGTATATTTTGGATAACTGTCCTTTATCAAATGTGTCTTTTTCAAATATTTTCTCACAAGTTTATGGCTTGTCTTCTCATTTTTTTTGATATTGCATTTTGCAGAGCAGAAGTTTTTAATTTTAATGACATTAAGTCTAGTTTATCAATTAATTCTTTCATGGATCATGTCTTTGGTGTTATACCTAAAAAGGCATCACCATATCCAACCAAGGTCATCTAGGTTTTCTCCTATGTTATCTTCTAGGAGTTTTATAGTTTACATTTCACCTTTAGATCTCTGATCCATTTTGAGCTAATTTTGGGAAAAGGTGTCTTTGTCTGCCTTGTTTTTCATGTGGATGGTCCCGTTGTTTCAACACCATTTGTTGAAAAGACTATCTTTGCTCTATTGCATTACCTTGCTCCTTTGTCAAAGATTAGGTGAGTATATTTATGGGAGTCTATTTCTGGCTCTGTTCTGTTGCATTGTTCTATTTATCTGTTATTTTGCTAATACACTCTTTTGATTACTGTAGCTTAGAAAGTCTAGATATTGGGCACTGTCAGTCCTAACTTTGTTCTGCTCCTTCAATATTGTGTTGGCTCTTCTGTGTCTTTTGACCCTCCATATAAACATTAGAATCAGTTTGTTAATATCTATAGGATAATTTGCTGAAATTTTGATTGGGATTGCATTGAATCCATAGGTTAATTTGGGAAGAACTGACATCTTGACAATACTGAGTCCTCTTACCATGAACATGAAACACCTATTTATTTAGTTCTTTGAATTTATCAGTTTTGTAGTTTTCTTAATATAGATATTATACATACTTTATTAGGTTTATACATAAGTATTTAATTTTGGGGTGTTAATGAAAATGGTATTATGTTTTTAATTTCAAATTCTACTTGTTGTTGTTGGTGTATAGAAAAACAATTGACTTTTTGTGTATTAACCTTTTATTCTGCCACCTTGCTATGATCACTTACTAGTTCCAGGAAGGTTTTTTTTTCTATCTCTTCTTTCAGATTTTCTCTATATATGATCATGTCATCCCGAGGAAAGACAGTTTTATGTCTTCCTTCCCATTCTGTATACATTTGTTTCCTTCTCTTGTCTTATTGCATTAACAAGGATTTTCAGTACAATGTTGAAAAGGAGTGGTGAGATGTGGCATTTCTGCCTGTACCTAATTTTAGCAGGAAAGCTTCAAATTTCTCACCATTAAGTATCATGTTAGCTGTTGGTTTTTGGAGATAATCTTTACCAAGGTGAGGAAAATCTCCTCTATTCCATTTTACTGAGTTTTTATCATGAACGGCTACTGGATTTTGTCAGAGGCTTTTTCTGCATCTACTGATATGATCATGTGATCTATTTTTTAGTCAGTTGATGAGATTGATTACATTGATTTTGAATGTTCAACCAGCCTGCATACTAGGGGGAAATTCCACTGGGTCATGCTGCATAATTCTGTTCATGCTTTTTTGTATTAGATTTGTGTAGGAGTGCTGACAACACTGACTCCATCTTTGGCCCTCCATCTTGTTCATGCCTACACAATGACCTCCTTCAGTGCTATGTGTTCCAGGCCCCACAGAGGTTAATGTATGTTCCAACTGGAATGTGGGGAGGCTTGTTCTGATCTTCCCTAAAGTGCCACACAGAAGGCTCCACTTCAGATAACTAGTAGAGGTGACTGGTGCACAGATGGTGTCACTCTAGGTAACTACCCTGTGACCTCACCACCATGCTCCTCACTCTAGAAAAGCTGGGGATTAAAGTTTGGACTTGGCAGAGAGTAGGGGTGGAGAATAGCTGCATGGAGATAGAATTGTTTGTCCATCCAATCCCTCCATCAGTGTTACCCTGAAACAAAACTCTGTAAATGTTAGGGAGTGGCTTACTTCATTTTTTGGTCTCAAAGTCACTTCTCAGTCTGGAGGATACTTTACTGACCCTCCTCCACCTTCTAACAGATTTGCTAATATTTTACTGAAGATTTTTGCATTTATGTTCATGAGAGTTATATAGGTCTATAGTTTTCTTGTAGTGGCTTTGTCTAGTTTGATATAGGGTAATGCTGGCCTCATAGAAGGAGTTAGAAAGTATTTGTTCCCTCTGCTTCTACCCTTTGAAAGAGATTGTAGAGAATGATACAATGGGAAGAAATGTGATGGGCCTATAAGAGTAGAGAGCAGTCCTTCGCTAACAATAAGACCTACAGCTGCAAGGAACTGGATTCTCCCAATAAACTGATGAGTTTGAAATCAGATTCTTCCCCTGATGAGATGTTAGCCTGGGCAGAAACCTTGATTTTGGCTTTGTGAGATCCTGAGCACAGAACCCACCTCAGCTAAACCAAACATCTGATTTATAGAATAATAATAAATAATGAATACATAATGGAATGATAATTAGGTATAGTTTTAAGATAAGTTTGTGGCAATATGGCTGAATTATCAATCCCAGTGTTACTCTTTCTTGCAGAAGAAAATAGATGGAGACAATCCCTTTGAAACAGATCAGTTTCCTTTGCTTCTCAGTAGCATTTGTTGATTACATATTCCATCAATCATCTGCTGCTCTATGGAATGTTTTATTGTCCAATAAGTAAAACATCTTTGTTTCTTAAATGCAATTTTTGGAAAATGCTCCACTATTTGGCTTTCCGACAGCTGACAAGAACTGGGGAGATAGTACATAACTATAGTCTCTCTTCCCAAGTGGATTTCAATGTAATTTAATTTAATCATCCCCTGTAGGCTTGCTTATATATCTTGTTGATCAGTACAGTTGACACTTCTATTCTGGAAAATCTTTTATGATTTACTATATCTTCAGGCTTCACTCCAATTGGTAGGAAATCTATTTTGCCAAGACAATAGATTATAAATAAAACAAATAGTGCTGTATGAACTTTAAAAAAGTCTGAGTCCAGTGTCAGGTCAAAGTAAAACGACTACATTCCAAAAGCCATAAAATATAATTTTAGAACTTCTCAATGATTATTTGTTAAGATAGTCCTAAGCTATTTTATTGTAGACTTTTAAACAAAATTCTAGCTGCCACCATAAATGAGAGAATACAAACAAAAAAGGAGGTAATTGATTTTTTTGTAAAGCGTGAACACATTTTCCATCCGTAGGGAAGGCACAGATAACTCCCAATGATACCAATTCAAGAATAGAACCAACAGCAGGTTGTGAGAATGTCATTCATCAACCCTCAAACTCACTTATCTGAGAAAAAACAAACCCTTAGATATCAGGGATTATCAAAAATTATATTTACATTGTATTTTACCCTCTGAAGTAAAAACAAAATATTTTTCTGACCTGAAAAATCTACTGATAAACCAGAGTATGCTTAAGGAGAATTTTTTGTTGGTATTATTTTTGATTGATACACTTTTCATTAGGTGTTAGGTATGCACATGGTTACTGAGTACTCAGCATCTAACAAGGGAAACAACAGATGCATAATACTTTATTCTCAAAATTGTTTATCATGAAATATTTTGGTTACTTTTCTAACATTAAAAAATGAGAATGTATTGGGCGCCTGGGTGGCTCAGTTGGTTAAGCGACTGCCTTCGGCTCAGGTCATGATCCTGGAGTCCCGGGATCGAGTCCCGCATTGGGCTCCCTGCTCGGCAGGGAGTCTGCTTCTCCCTCTGACCCTCCCCCCTCTCATGTGCTCTCTGTCTCTCTCATTCTCTCTGTCTCAAATAAATAAATAAAATCTTTAAAAAAAAATGAGAACGTACTAAACCCACTGAATGATAAATTTTTAAAATGATTAAAATGGTGAATTTTACCATTCACCTTTTAATGGTGAATGTTATATATGTTTGCCACAATAAAAACTGGTTAATTCATATGCCTTGAGAGAAAACACATTTTCCCAAGCTCAGTAAGAAATAATTCATAATACTTATAGGGCTCCCTTAGGATTAGAGATGCACTGTGCAAGACATTTCTACCAGTAGCCACATGTGACTATTGAGCACTTAATATGTGACTAGTGCAACTAAGCAACTGATTTTTAAATTTTATTTTAATAAATGTAAGTTTAAATTTAAAAGCTGAAGCAGTCTAAAATGATTTTTCTATTAAACTCAGTATTATTGTCCCGGTAGGACTTTCACTTTAACAGTTGCATTGCACAAGGTATTACTGCTGTATTGTAGTGGGCCTTTCAGATACATACCTTGATTCCAGTAATATACAGAAACAGACCACTTACCTATTTTGTGTCAAAGGATTGATTTAGTGTGAATGACATTTTCTATACTCTGATAAAATTGTCATGTCACAATTTGAGTATTTTACTCAAGAAACATGAATTACAATTTTACCTATGAAATCATCAGTGGTAATTAAATTGAGATAATAGTCATTATTTTAATTATAATACACTTAAATCATAACATAAACATAAGTATAAAACATAAGTATAAAGCACATTGGTAAATTCATAATGAAAGCCTACTACTGATGCTGAACTGAGCAGAAATGCAGGAACTACTGTGAAGACCAGAACACTGAAGGAAAATAAATACTGGAAAATGGTATGTCACATATTTCATAAAATGACAATAGCAAATTGTTGTAACAAAGTCCAACAAAAAATTGTTTGCTGTGTAAACTCTTTTGGAGATAATAATGCAGATAATATTAAGAATTTTTTTTCGGGGTGCCTGAGTGGCTCAGTTAGTTAAGCAACTGCCTTCGGCTCAGGTCATGATCCTGGAGTCCCTGGATCGAGTCCCTCATCGGGCTCCCTGCTCAGCGAGGAGCCTGCTTCTCCCTCTAACCCTACCCCCTCTCATGTACTCTCTCTCTCTCATTCTCGCTCTCTCAAATAAATAAATCTTTAAAAAAAAAAAAAAAAAGAATTTTTTTTCAGCAAACACAATGAATTTGGTAAGAAATTTCTTCTCAGAAGTCAAAAAAGAATTGATGAAATTAGTGAACTAAAATCAGAATCAACAAAAATTTTAAATTATTTTTAACAGGATCTGAGATTGTAAATTTGACCAGCTATAAAATGACTTGAATTCCCTCCCAGAAATGGAAAACCATTTTTAGATGGAGATATGGTATAATAAATTACTATTTAATTCATGGGATCTTTGTTAGAAAATTACAAGTAAATGACTAATAAATTAGATATTTTTTAAAAATGTGAATGATTTTCAATAAGCATGAAATATTTACCTACAGAACACAAATCTTTCAAAAAATAATGAATATCAACTAAGTCAAAATTTGAAAATTACAATTTTCTTTAGCTTTAGATGATTCATGCATTGTAAGACACTGCCCAGTTAATACTTGGTGTGTCTTTCATTTCCTATGACTTCAATTTATTGTCTAAATAATCAGTTTATGTTATGGGTATTTACATCTGTTCGACAAAAGTATCGGTTTGATATGAAGACATTACCTTCTATCATAATAGGATTATGATAGTTATGCCAAAAATCAGGACTGTTTGCACTTTTAAAACAAGAGAGTGGTAATTTCCTCACTGATATGTTCCACTCTAGGATGCGTAATGAAAACAACCGTGATACTATGAAAAGTATCATGCATGTAGTTTTAAAAAGTGTTCAATATTTATGTGCAAATGCTATGAGTTATTTAAAACAATTTATTAATTCTAGTGATGAGGTTATTGTGATCCTTCAAGGATTCTAGTTAATCTTGTGCCATACAAAAGCTTCTTGTTCACTGCTATCCTTTTCTACTAAGGAAAAATCGCTGTAATATTCTCTGTTTTACAACCATCCTAGAGGCTGAAAGGCCTCTAGTACATGGTTAAGTGTTAACAAACAGGATTTTGTGCCATGAAAATGGCAGAATTTCTCTGAATCATAGTGGCAGCTCAATTATGGAAACTCTCCAGTGACTTGAGATATAATTTGATCATTTCCTTGCATTATACTTTTTCACTGGTCAGCTTTTTCTCTCCACCAGCTCCACCCCCAGGCTGTGGTTCTTGGAAATTTGTTACAAAAAAAAAAAAAAATTTTTTTTTTCTAGTTAGAGCACTGGAATTAGTAACAGAGTATTAAAAATACATTAAGCAGGGCAATAAATTTCATTCGCTCTGGACATTTTCATCTTGCACAATACACAACAGCTTTATTTTGTAACAGACTTCTTAGTGAACAGATGCAATAGCTACCAGGTAAGTAGGACTAACAATTCACAGTTGAAGACACTGTTGTAATAATGTTTACTGGGTTTTGTTGACATGGAATAATTTGTCTTAGACCGTGGAATACATATTTTCCTCAGGCTTGGGAAGAAATTGAGGAATGATTTTATAATACAGTATTTTTTAAATTAGCATCATTAGTGATCATTAAAATGGCTGTGATTTTCAAAGTAGGCAAAGAGAAAGTTAAGTCAGTTTCCTGAATCCTTTTCATAGTGACACCAAGACTATGTACACACAATAATTTGCTTTCCAGAATTAACTAAAAGCCTAAAAATGATTCTCTATGAATTTCTGAATAAAGAATTAGAGTGAACAATATCTAAAGCCACTTTCTCTTATAAACACAAGATAAATTTCCTCATTAAACAATTCAAAAGAACAAGTTGTGGAATTATATCTTGTTGAGAGATGTTGTTTTCTCCATGTGAGCAAAATAATTTTCAAAGTACAGTTAGTGGGTCAGTAGCACTAGAGTAACATGAAAATGTCCACAGTTACTCCAGAGTTTCCCATTTTACTCCCTCTTAAAAGAAAAAGGCTGCTAAGAGTTAAGTACTATTTCTGTTTCTAGTATGGCTTTGTAAGATTTTAACAGAATAGGTCTCTCGTAAATAACAACTATAAACCCAGGACACACAAACAAAAACTATAGAAGGGATTTAGAGAACAAAACAAAGTAGATGAATTTTGGAGATGAATTAAGTGTTGTGGGAAAGGGCTGGGATGGGGTGGGCTGATGTTGCAGGATGGTCTTCAAGTGTGACACATGGTGAATAAAGATTCAAGAAAGTCCCTCATCTTTCTTGCCTGAGGAAAGTGGAGGCAAAGTTTTGGACAACTTTGGCCCTTGAAGAATGAGAGCAGGTACTGAGAGAGAGAAAGAGAGAGAGAAAATAAAAAACAAAACAAAAAAACCCTAAGCTATAGTAAACCCAAGTTTTGTATATTAGTTTTACCTAATTCTCTGGCTGACCCCAAACCAGCGTGTGGAAAGAAACCTTGAAGCAAGGAGTGGAAAGGATTAATGAATTGCCCTTCTACCATTACCATCAAGGCAAAGTGGATTTTGCAATTTGAACATAACCAGGTCAATGGCTTTATTAAATAAAAAAGTCAACACTCAGGGCGCCTGGGTAGCTCAGTTGGTTAGGCATCTGGTTGGTGGTTTCGGCTCAGGTCATGATCTTGGGGTCGTGGGACCGAGCCCCGCATCGGACTTTGCACTCAACGAGTAGTCTGCTGGAGATTCTCTCTCTTCCTCTGACCATCCCCCAGCTCTCTCTCTCTCTCTCTTTATCTTTCTCAAATAAATAAATAAAATCTTTAAAAAAATATATCAACACTCTTCACAGCAGTATATCAGAAATACAAAAAAATAATATGTTTAAGCACGTCATATCCAAACTGCTGAAAGACAAAAGTAAAGGAAAAGTATTGAGAGCGGTCACGCAAAACCACAACACTGAGACGAATCTGGCAGATGGGAGTGTAGAAAGCACCAAGAATCTGTCTCACCACCTAGGCAACAATTGCGCTGCCAGATTCTATTTAATGTATCTATTTTGGAACTTTGGAGTTACTGAAAGCTTGCAACTTAACAGGAGAAGACTTGGAGGATAAATTGCAGTTAATTTCTGTCAATTTCAATTCTTAGCACAGTTGCATCTCCCCATCTAATACCCACAGCCCTGTGGCAAGTAGTCGTGAATGTGTATTTTAGGAGCGTCTTGCATGTAGTTTGTGGAAACCCAGGTGGACACTTGCTGTGTGTTTTTTTGTATCAGTGGTACAAAGAGGAAGGTAGCCGTTGCTGTTATGTCTCACCACTTTTCTTTTGCCTCTCCCACTCTTGCTGAAGTGACTTCCTGGGTATTTAAAAGGCTAGCACTCTTAATATCTAAAGAGTAAAAATGTGGTGGGTACAATATGATGACTAAAGGGTAAGAGATGAAAGGGGTTAAAAGATGTACAGTGTTGCAAAATATCTAACGTTTATATGCATGATTAATGCTGAACAACCACTAGGATGATCACAAAAAATAATTGCAAAGGGACTTATAAATTTCAAAATAATTCTTAAGAAAATCAAATAATGCAAAAAGAAGGGAACAGGAGAATACAGAAACAAAAAGTGACATTTCCCATCATCGAACATACACTGTACAGTTTTTACTTTATATTTTATCAGTATTCTCACCCTCCATTGGAATGTAACCTATGTGAAAGCAAATATCATTTTGTTTTCATGTATTTATTTATACGATTTAAAATTAATTTCATTTTCACATTCTCTGAGTACCTGAAACATATTAGATGCTTTAAAACTATTGGTTACAAAAATGAATACACTCCAGACTTAATTTTTATTTATCAAGGTAGAACTAATAATCTAATGAGAGCCAAATATACCATATGAGAGAATAAATGAAAATCATTTATAGTCTTCACCTGAGTGCTAAACCCAATTCCACGTTTTCTAAAGCTTACTATTACTATAATCACATATTCATGGTTTTTGAATTGTAGTGCAATTTCTGGTTCATTGGCAACTCAAGTTACCATTTTAAATCCTATCATGAAAAGCGTGAGTAGAGATGAATGCTACTCAGTGGAGTCTAGTTAGGCTCATACTATCAAGGGCTCCTTCCAGATGCTTTATGATGATAAAAATTCTATATCAACTTATTAAGTTTGTTCAATTAAGCCACATGGTCCTTTACAGACTCTTGTTATAACATTTTGATATTCTGACATCTAACCCCAGAAGCAACCCAGGCAGGGATATCTTGGAAAGTGGGGTAGGAAGGTTTCTTGAATTTAATGACTTTGTACATATTTATAGTTACTTATAATATTATTCTGACATTTGGGATTGATGCATATGTTTTACATTAAATGGTGTAAGTATATAAAGAACTTTACAAGGTATCTGTCACATTATTTCTCTTTAACATTAAATAGATGGGTAGTACTAGATGAAGTTAAAACACCACCTTCCCTTCAGACTAACTTTATCCGTTTATCTAGACAAGTCTTAAGGTTACCTCTGGATTTGCTAAGGTTTGCTAAGGTTGATTGTACAGAGAAAGAGAAAGAGACAGACAGACAAAGATAGGGAGAGAGTTTGAGTGAAATTAGTTTCCAGTGTTTATTTCTACTTTTCAACAGATCCAATACCAAAGTGCAAGGAAACATACAACTAAACTGTGACAGGGCCAAACTAAGGGCTATAGTTTCTGGGTATCTGGAAAAATTAGAATAAAGAGAGAATGAGGATGACCCAAGAGAAATGGATCATTCCTGCAACAAATTGTATATCAATCTGTTCCCTGAAATCATTAGTTTTCACTTTTATGTAAGAGATATTTTAATAAATTAATAAATCAACTGAGTTCAACCATCTCATTGAAGCTTACCAGAGGAGGGGGGAAGTAGGACGAAACAGGAAACGTCTATCACACATAACCTAATTCTTATGAAACCCAGATGGAAAATTGTTACACTGAAGAATAAGGGACAACCATTTATTTAGTAAAGAAATATTAACAAGGCCATTTAGGAAGTTTCATTAAATTAGCCATGAATATATTCCTTAAAAAAAAAAACTAGTAAGTTAGTTCTCAAAACTTATTTACCAATTTAACATGAGCTTAGTGGAAATTGCTCAGCTCTGTTTCACAAAACATCAGCTATGGTGCCTCACGTGGGTGCTTACAGAAACTGCTTTCCTCTTGGCCGTCAGATGCTGCCTCCTATCGCCTCCTATTGCCAGGATGATCAGTCCGGCACTTACACTGTCAGCTTGGGGTTCTCCACAGGCTGCCTGGGCTTCCTCACAGTAGGGGGTTTGGTTACAAGAGTGACTATCCCAGGAAAGTGGTATCTTTTTGACATTGCTTCAGAAGTTACATGGCAGCATGTCTGCCGCACTCTGTTGGTTGAAGTAGTCAGAAAACTGCCCAGTTTTAAGGGAAGCTGATATAATTAACCCTGGTCGATGCAGGAGTGGTAAAACTCTAGAAGTGTAGCAGTGGCCATCTTTGGAAAAATCCAAACTTTCATACTCAGTTCTTCTGTGACCTACAGATAGTCTTTTGAGCAAAATAAACATTTAGCCTTCTGTGAAAAAATATCAAAAATTCATGTTTCTACACTTACCTCATTTGAGCACTTTCACACGCTTCAACTTGATAAGGTAAGTTCCAATGTTTCAGTTGTTCAGTGGCTTAATTTGCTCACAAATATTTATAATTGCTGGCTTACATTTAGCACTTAAATAAATTACATGTCTTCATGCAAATATGCTCATTTTTATTATGCTGAATAAATAATATGATTTAATTACCTTTAAAATTATAAAATTCTTTATCAAACTAGAGCATGATTAACAATTAACACTGATTTTTGATTTTTTACCTCTATACATTTTCATTTCAAACTGCCCTATCCTGAACCATACTTAAATTAGAATATTTTTATGACTATTTTTTTTGTTTCATTTTAAAGAGGGAATATTAATTGGGTAAAACACAATATCATCTCTTTCTTAGGAATTACTTGGACTTTTCTTTGAAAACAAATGAGGAAAATATGGAATTATGTATAAAAGTGTTTATTTATATCACATCAGTGGCAGTTTCTGATTGGTTTCCAGATAAATACATTTTGATAATTATTCCTACCCATAGGAATATTCCAATTCCAATAATATTGTGAATATTGTGAAATGAAAAAAAAAAACCTGCTTAGTAAGTTAGTTTACAAATCTTCCAATATGTATCAGCATTATAAATCTATCTTAGTACAAAAATTCACCATTACTATCAATTGACAGCTAAATTATTAGTAAGGTAACTTTGGCAGAGCCAACTAAACGAGGCACCTGAATTCTAGTCTGCTGTGGTCCTCAATATATACGGTCCTCAGAGGTAAGGTCATATCAATAAATTAAATTATGAAGAATTATATTGATAACAAAGCATTTCCTATTATGTATACAGTCTATTTTTCCCCACAAACTCTATTTTCCTAAGTGTAGTTTATTATTTCTGTTTACTTCAGTATTAGTAATGAAGTAAGTTGTGAATATAAGCAATGATTAGAAGGAAAGCATAAGATAATTGTCTTCAACATTTCTCTCTTCTTCCAATTATAATAGGATAATGTGTGATGACAGTGCATGTCAATAGGAATGATGAAATTATTTTTCTAAATGGATGAGATGAAACGTGATTAGGTGAAACCCTTTTACTTGGTTTGCTTTAGTTTTGCTTTTCACTGCTTTCATTTCAGCAGCTAAACATTTGTGGTTGGCAACCAAAACAAATCTATCTTCTGTTGAATTTAGTTTTATGGAATTTCTAGGTTCATGAATGGTTTCCAATATGCAGAGAAATTATTATAAAATAGTAGAAATATTTAACCTATTAAAGTGTTTTTTTTTGAAATTATAAATTTTATGAAGTAGATTAATTGATCATTATTTGTTGTCTCTCACATATGATATACCTCTATCAGTGAAATTTCAATTGCTTAAAATATTTTTGGAAATGTCTCTTCTAAAACTTTGTCCCAAGATACAAATAGACCACAGAAAATTACTATATTTTTATATCTAATATGGGCAAAAATTATTTATTATCATTAGTTTCACTGTTTCTAAAAAAAATCAATATATCTTTAAATGATAGTGAATCTTGTCCTGGAGATAATGAAACTAAATTGATTCATATTTTACCCATTGATAGAAAAATATCCTAAAAAACATTTAATATATATTTTCCCCAGTTGATTTTACAAGTCATTTTATGCCAACTATTGAAAATTTGGAATATTTAGCCCTTTTGATTTTCCATACTTAATTCAAAATCTTAAAGTAATTTTATCACCAAAAAAACTCTCAATTTTCTCAATTTCAGCATTTTGTGTTATGTTTCACCAGAATAATGTTTTCAACAATAAAATATACAATAGCCTAAAATATAAATACATTTTTTACAAACTGTGTCTGTCCCTGAATCACAAAATCGCTGAGAAAATATGTTAAATGATTCCCTTATAATGCAAATCACTAAATGTTTGCCTTCTTTTAGTTTTGTATCTCATTATGTCATTATACAGTTGAATAAAATAGTGTACTATGAAACCTGAATTCAACAACACTGTTAGAACTGTATCCTAAAAATAACCCCAGATTATTCAAGTATCATTGTGCCTGCTAAATATTTAAAACTGCCCCAGATTCTTTTGCCAGATAACATGCCTTGATGCCTTCTTAATAGAATATAAATTCTGGACCCAGACTACCTGGGTTTAAATCCTTGCCTTACCATTTCTTATCACCTTAGAAACATTTTACCAAGGGGCGCCTGGGTGGCTCAGTCGGTTAAGCGGCTGCCTTCAGCTCAGGTCATGATTCCAGGGTCCTGGGATCGAGCCCCGCATCGGGCTCTCTGTTCAGAGGGGAGCCTGCTTGTCCCTCTCTCTCTGCCCCTGCTTGTGTTCCTGCTCTCGCTGTCTCTCTCTCTGTCGAATAAATAAATAAAATCTTAAAAAAAAAGAAAAAGAAACATTTTACCAGTCTCCTCTAGTTATCATCTGTAAAATGGTGAAAGTACATGAGTTACAATGATGGTAATTAAATTAAATATTTCATCTGTTTATCATATGATCTTTCTTTTTTTTAAAGATTTTATTTATTTTTCAGAGAGAGACAGAGAGACAGAGCACAAGCAGGGGGAGCTGCAGACAGAGGGTGAAGCAGGCTCCCTGTTGAGCAAGGAACCCAATGCGGGACTCAATCCCAAGTTCAGGATCAGGACCCTGGGATCACGACCCAAGCCAAAGGCAGCTGTCCAACCAACTGAGGCACCCAGGCATCCCTATAATCTGTCTTTTAAAAAGTATATAGCTTTTTTTTTTTAAATAATTTTTCTGCCCAAGACCATCTCTTCAGGTGATACAAATTTTAGAGTTGGCCATGTCAAAAATAATCGTTAGCAAAGTAAATACTAATTTTCTTCAACAAAATCAATTCTCTCAAAAGCAAATAAAATGACATTTGAATTTTTCTTTTCTTAATATTTGGTCTATAACTTCCCTGTATTAGCTTGAAAAAAGGAAAAGCATCACTTTATCTGATTGTTTCTGCCTCATAAACACCGACTTTTAGAATCTAGAAAAATAATTTGGTACTGATTGCAGATTTTCTAGTGGTTCATTTATTGGTTCAGCATGCTTATTTAATAATGAGCACCTGTTCATTTCCTGTTTGCAAATTTTACAGTGCAATTCTCTCAGTGCTCTACATGAGACATTTCAATATTATATATGGCTTTTAAGCAAGTGTATCAAAGCACAATTCACAATTGACTTGTTTTATTTATTCATTTGCTTAACCACTAGAGGGAAATAAAACACATAATCCCTGTCCATAGTGAATTTCAAAGTTTGGGTTATAAGACCTTCTCAAGGCTCTGACTGTCACTTTTATTCTAGTAGCTATGTTCTTCTCTTAGAGTAAAGGCAAGAGATATTATTCCTTCAATTACAAGGTTTTCAATATGTTGAAAACCTTTAATCTCAGTTAGATTGTTCAGAGCTAAAAAAGGAAAAAATAAATCCAGGGCATAAACTCACTTTCCAAATGTCCTTTTTGGGAAATGAGGAAGATATCTCATAGAATGTGCCTTGAAAAAGCCTTAATTATGTTAAACTAAAAAAAAAATTTATATGATTACCAGTTTATATACATTAGTTTAGAAATATGAGAATAATACTAGCAATTTCCAAGTATTTATAATTTCTTATTGATTTATTCCACATTTTTATTATATCTCAATTATATTCAATGACTCCATTAGATAAATGCTATGAAATATGATAATAATAATAGTGAAGTTGCAATAACATAGTTTAGATAAATAAAGGGCCAAATGGTAATAGTTTTGTTTTTCTTACTTTTCTGCATCTTTAAAAGGAACAATTGAAAAGGCTTTAGATTATTCAATGCATGCCAGATAAATCAGCCCTTAAGAAGTTGCATGCTTGGGCGCCTGGGTGGCTCAGTCGTTAAGCGTCTGCCTTTAGCTCAGATCATGATCCCAGTGTCCTGGGATTGAGCACCACATTGGGTTCCCTGCTCATCAAGAAGGGAACCCTCTCGCTTCTCCCTCTCGCACTCCCCCTGCTTGTGTTCCCTCTCTCGCTGTGTCTCTCCCTGTCAAATAAATAAATAAAATCTTAAAAAAAATATAAGTTGCATGCCTTAGTAAAACAAAAATGAAAAATGTCATAATGGGAATGATTAAATCTCTTTTTCAGTTTGGGTGTGTAAAGTGAAAGTAGGGTAAACTTAGACAAATGAAAATAATTGGTAAATAAATAAACTGGAGTGTATTTTGTAACTTTTTTCCTTTTACATGTATTTTATTGAAATTTTGAATGACAATATATCACTTTTCAAAATTAGCATCATCCCTTCAATTTACCAAATAACTTGACTTTTTTGAGTCTTCTAAGAATAGTAATTCCTAAGTCATACACTAAGAAGTACTCAAATGTGTTGAAATGCTAATGAAAATTGTGTATTTGCCTTTAATAAGTACACACACACTTAAGTTGGAAATGTATTAATTCATTGTGTTGCTTCTCTTATCTAATGCACCAGCCCACTAAGTTCAGCTCAAATGTATGTGCTCCAAATGCTTTATCGGTTGTATTTGAAGATGTACATTGTTGTCACTTTTGTGTTACAAATTATGTCTTTTGTGCCAAATTCTACCATTACATAATGTAACAAATATGATCAAAAATTATTAGCAGAGTTACTTTTAATCTCTTGTCCATATTGCTATCATCTCTCTGCAGAATTGTTACTACAGCTAACAGTACAAATATATTGTTTCCAAAATGATTCTGCTCATAAATATAGTACTAATTAAAATAATTATTTTTCCATAAGATTTTAAGTATTTTAGTTTTTAATTGTGACACATTTTAAACATAGAGAAAATGGCAGAAAATAATATTATATATACCTATCTATTCATTATTATAATTAAACATACATTATATTACCATTAGCTGATTTTGTTTCTCATTTTAGAAATAAAATCAGACATAGACAAAAGTCCACATACTATTCTTTTCCTCCTTCTCATTCCCAGAGTTAACTAAATTCCTAACATTGGTATCATTTACTATTCATTTATTGTGTACGTTTCTATATGTAAGAAACAGAGCACATACATCATTGCTCTCCTTTGCTTCTTGAAATGTTACGTAATAATGGACTCAAGAAACTATCTTATTTAAGATTTTATATGTCACTGTTTAAGAAGTGAAATTGGCTAGTATTATTTTAACCATCTATTGCCCTTTTTGGTTTTAGTACAAAATAAAACTATACTAAAAATATTTGGGTTCAAGTTCTGGATAACATGTATATGCATACTACCTGTCCTAATGAATACTGAGAATACTCACAGGTAAGTAGAGAAGAAAGAATAGAAGTGAAGACCAGAATTCAAGATATCATCAAAGCCTTAGTGAATTTAAAATTTTTTCTCTCCTCTGAAACATCCTGCTTGAATCCATGCACCAGAAGAGGCCAATGAGGCAAAGAAGAAGGTCCACGAGAAAGCCTCTAGTTCTGGCTCAAGGAGTGTGAAAGGAAACCCCTGATACTCAGAGAAGATATATAAATTTTTCTCTTTTGTTTTCTTTCCTTTATTCTCCTCCACCCCAGTCCTTAAACAACCTCATCATGACAGCCACAGCTGACAACAACAGGAGCCTGAAGGAGCTAAAATTCAAAGGGAGAGGAAACTTCATCTTCCTTTAGTGAAATGTGTTTCCAAAGAATGGGTAAAGTTCCATTAAATTTTTTACCTTCTATGTCCTTGTTTTGTTAGGCTCAGGATGCAGGAGCAGCTTGGGGAATGCACACCAAAGCCCCAGGTTTCTGTGTAGAGTTCCAGAGATGAGCCCAGAAACCAGGAAGGACAAGGGAGGTTGTAGAGAGGGAAGTGCTGAGGAAGAAGATACACAAAATACTTTATGAATTTCTGGGCTCCTCCTCAAACTCCATACGTGTGGATCTGATCTCATGCAGTACACCAAACACTAAATTGAACAGATAGACCACCAGGTCTGGGTATGGAACAGATCTGAATAGTGCAGTAAAGGATTTTAATCAGAACTGGCCTTGAAACTGCAGCCCACAGAAGGCCATCAACATTATCTGCAGGATTTAATCATGACCCAGAGTCTCATATAATGTTCAAAATATCTTGGATACAATTCAAAACTTCTTGGAATTTGAAGAAAAAGGAGAATTTCAGCTCATAAGGAAAAAGAAAATCAAAACACAACAGTGATAAGATGACATGTATATTGGAATTATTTGACAGACTTTAAAGAAGCTATTACACAAAACTTCAGAAAACAATCTAAAACATACTTAAAACCAATAGGAAACATAATTTTAGAGAAATACATGATACACATTACTTAAAAAATAAAAATAAAACTCACTACAGAGACTAATTAGCAGAATAGAGATAGCCCAGGAAATAATCAGTGAAATTAAAGATAGGTCATGATAAATTATCCAATCTGAGCAATAGAATGAAAAAAATTTTAATGACCATTGCCTTAGTGTTATGTCATACAAAAACAGAATGTACATTATTTGTTACTTCAGAATATCAGCAAAACACAGAAAAAAAACATTATCTATAGGGGACAATAATTTGAATGACTGCAGATTTTCTTAATAGAAACCATGGGCACCAGAAAGAGAGGCAACATGAATAAATGATGGACTATAGCTGATAATGGTGCATCACCAGTGGTTCATTAATTGTGACAAATGTGTCATACTAATGAAAGATTTTTAACCATGAGGAAAATTGGATGTGTGACAAGGAATTCTCTGGACTATCATTGCAGCATTTCTTTACTGTAAAAATATTCCAATGTAAAGAATGTATTTAAAAAAAAAAACAAACTTCCATGATTAGGCTCAATAGTAGAATGAATAGAAGAAAGCAAAGAATAAGTGAACTGGATGACAGATTACAGTGAACTGGATACAAATTACCAAACCTGAATTAAAAAAAAGAAAAATAATAGGTTAAAAATATTAACAGAACCTTAGATACTATCACAAATGTTTCAAATTAATACCACTAGAGCCCCAGAAGGAAAGGAGAAGGATGGCAGGATGGATAAAACACTCGAAGTGATAATAACTTATAACTTTCCAAATTTAGAAAAAAAGAAACATCCATTGACAGATTCCAGGAGCTGAAAATAACCCAACTGAATAAATATAAAAAAATCCATACTAAGACACATAATATAGTTAAAGAACTGGAAATTAAAAACAAAGAAAAAATCTTGGAGCAGGGAGTACTTAACTATATATGAAAAAAAATCATGATGTATTTCTCATCAGAAACCATGTGTGCCAGAAGGAAGTGAAACATTTTTTAATTACTGAATGAAAAAAAAAATTCCACCCCAGAATTCTAAATCTACTGAAATTAATATTTAGAAGGGAAGGGGAGAAAAAAGACATTCTCAGATAATGGAAAACTGAGAGAATTTGTTGCCAGCACATCTACCCTAAATGAATGGCTAAAGGCAGTTCTCTAAATAAAATATTCCCAATAAAAGAAGGAATCTTGGGACATCAGAAAGGAAGAAAGAATATGGAAATAGCAAATATGTGGATGCGATGGAAATAGCAAATATGTGGATGCGGGGAAATACGATGTAGTTTTCTTTTCTTCTTAAGTTTTCCATTTGAAGTTGAAATGAATATTGGAACATGAAGATGGTTCTAAATATATGCAAAGGGATTATTTAAGATAATTATAGAGCAAAATAAGCCCAAAGCAAGCAGTAAAGATGGTAATAATAAAGTGCAGAAATCAATGAAACAGACTAATGAAAAGCGACAAAGAGAATCAATGAAACAAAAAGCTGGTTTTCTTGAAAAGATCAATAAAATTGACAAACTTCAAAGATTGACAACGAAAAAAAAGATAAGACACAAATTACCAGTATCAGAATGAAAGAAGGAATATCACTAAAAACTCTGTAGACATCAAAAAGATAATAAGTGATGACTAGGAACAACTTTATACACAGAAAATTGAGCTTTTGATAAAATGGACCAATACCTTGAAAAGCATAGTCTGCTACAACTCACCTAATACGAAATAATCATTTTAATGGCCATAAAACCATTAAAGAAATTGAATTCATTTGTTTAAAAATTCCCAAAAAGAAAGCTCCAGTACCATTCTCTTTAAGAATTATGCCAAGCTTATGAAGAATAAATATGGAATATAAACAATCTCTTCTAGAAAGTAGAAAAGGAGGGAAATTTTTCAACTCATTTTTTGAGCCCATCATTCGAAATAAGAGATATTACACAAAAAGGAAACTATAGACCAATATTCCTCATGAATATAGGTGAAAAAATCATTTACAAAATACTAGCAAATAAAACTCAGCAATATATAAAAAGAATTATAACCATGACTAAATGGAGTTTATTCTAGGGATACTAGGCTGTTTAATTACTCAAAAAATCAATCAGTATGACCCATTATATTAACAGGCTAAAGAAGAAAAATTACATAATCATATAATTATCTTCAGAAAAATCATTTAACAAAATTCAACACCCATTCATGATAAAAACTCCCAGTAAACTTGGAAGGGGAGAAATCTGATTTTGATAAAGAACACATACTGAAACCCTACATCAAGGGTCATAGTTAAAAAAATGTATTTTCCCCCTTGAGATTGGGCACAAGATAAGAATTTCTTCTCTCAACACTCTTTTTCACATAGGGCTGCAAGTTCTAGCCAGTGGAATAAGGCAAAAATTAATGAATGAACTAATGAAATAAAAGATAAACAGATTATAAAGAAGAAATGAAATTTTTTCTCATTTATGGATAGCATGATATTTTTATGGAGAAAATCCCAAGGAATCTAAGAAAGAAAGAACAAAAACAATCACAACTTTAGAACTAAGTGAGTTTAACATGGCCACGGGATGCAAAATAAACACGTACAAAAAATCTATTGTATATCTACATATGAGTAGTGAACATATGATCATCAAAATTAAAATGTTACAATATCATTTATAATTGCTCTAAAAATGAAATACTTAGACATAAATATAACAAAACATGAAAAGGACTAGTATGCTTAAAACTGCAAAATCCCAATCAAATAAATAAAAGATTTAAATAAATCATACCTTGTCTAAATAAAACATGCAGTGTTCATGGATTGGAAGACTCAACAAAGTAAAAATATGATTCTATCTAAATTGATAAACAGATTTCTATCAAAATCCCTGACAGATTCATTATGGAGATAGGCATGATTATTCTAAAATTTATGTGGAAAAGCAAAGGAAATATAATAGCTAAAACAACTTTTAAAGAGATGAAGAAAGTAGATGTATCACTGTAGCTGGAATTAAGTTTTACTACATAACTAGTTATCAGTTGCCATTGGCAAAATAAACACATTGATTGATGGAACAGAAAAGAGAATCCAGAAATAAACCTGCACAAGCATTTCCAACTGAATTTGAAAAGGAGCAAATCAATTCAATGGTGGAAGGATAGACTGTAACAAGTTGTGCTGGAGCAGTAGGACTCCCATAGGCCCCTGTCCATCTCTCCAAAATCTTGACCTAAACGTCACACTTTTTACAAAAATTAGCACATAACCCAATACTATACAAAATGCAATACTATAAATAATATACTATACATACAAAAAAATGCCATAAAACTGTTAGAGAAAAAGTAGGAGGAAAATGTTCAGGACCCAAGGAGGGAAAGATAAGCATACTTTGACTCAACCCCAAAACATGATCCATAAAAGAAAAAAATATATAAATGAGACTTAAAATTTAAAACTTTTACTTTATGCAAGTTTTAACCTAAAAGGTTAAAAAGACAAGGTATGGACTAGGAAAAAATCATTTGCAAGCCACATATCTGACAAAGTACCTGTGAAAATAAAGGAAACCCCATAGAATGAAGGGGGGGAATCGGAGGGGGAGATGAACCATGAGAGACTATGGACTCTGAGAAACAAACTGAGGGTTCTAGAGGGGAGGGGGGTGGGGGATGGGTTAGCCTGGTGATAGGTATTCAAGAGGGCATATTCTGCATGGAGCACTGGGTGTTATACGCAAATAATGAATCATGGAACACTACATCAAAAACTAATGATGTAATGTATGGTGATTAACATAACATAATAATAAAAAATATATATATAAAAAAATTTTTCACCATCTTGGGTAACTAAATATTTTATCCTTATAAGATGATTCAATGTATTACTAGTAATGGCTTTGGCTTTAAAGACTGACTTGTCTCATATTAGTATAGCTGCACCAGGTTTATTTGGCTAGAATTGGCATGACATTTTTGTCCATCTTCCTCTTTTAAACTTGTTGAATACTTTGGTTTTGAACAACATGGAGGGTTTTTTCCCTCACTCATATCTGACTTGGCTGTAAATGGTGGTTAGTGCATTGTGGCTGGCTCAGGGAGAGAACTTCCTTCCCTTTCTTAAAGGCAGAAAAAAAATGCTTCTACTTCCCATCCTTTAGGTAGAGAATAATGGCAAGCATTTGGACTCGTATCAGGAGGTCCTGGCAGAATTGAGTACCTGTTGCCCAGTGTAGTAATCTTGTTAATATACACTCAAATTGCCTTTTCCTCTGCTCCTTCATCTTCAAATAAACTAAATCTTTATAAGACCTTGGCACCGATTTTGCACTTGTAGAAACTTAAGATAAGATAGTAATAGAATCTGGAGATTTTTTTTCCTACTTTCTTGAAGAAATGCTGCAAAATATACAGTTGTGGGGAATGTTGGTTCAACATAGAACCTCTCATCACAACAGGGGGAAAATACCAAACCCTGACAGCACTGATGTGCTCTATAATAATAGAGCAATAATCTTTGAAATTGAACTACATAGAAAGCCACCTCACTTTGTGGAGGACAAGTTATTCTGACAAGATAACAAACATGACTATAGTTAAATATGTGTAGCAAAAGAAATGTTGTGGCTACATGTGTATGGATAACACAATATGATTTACAAATGTTAAAAGTCAGGATCACAACATTATTGATAAAGGGTCCAACTAACGTGGTAATTTTATCCAAAATAAATAAATAAATAAATAAATAAATAAATAAATAAATAAATAGCTGTGTTTAAATTGACATTAGTAAACCCATGTGTGGAATATTGTGTGGGTGCTTCCCCCCCTAAATTTGACTCCCAGATAGGTATTATTCACATTTTATAGATGATGCAGTGGCCTCGAAGACATTAAGTAGTTTTCCTAGCGAGTGGCAAATGGGATGAGTTTGTCACTGTTCTCTTTGTTCCAGGCTCTACGCTTTTTTATCTATGCATGCCCTTATTAAATAAGACATGTATCTCTGCCTTGGCTTCCATTCCCAGTGGTCCAGGTCTCTTCCAGGACTGAAGATTTCTCTGAGCATCCAGCCAGTAGCAGTGATTCCCTCCGTGTAGTTAGGGATTGATTTAAGTGCTGCTCTTTCCTCTATAAGCAATAACTCCAGTTTATGGTCAGTGCTCAGTACGGTTGAAACCTCAACATTGACAATTTAAATAGCACCCCTTTTGTATCTTGGGAGAGCCATCAGTCTTCTGCTTCTTAAGGCATTTTAGTGTAACCACCCACTTCCCCTTCACAAGAGATGTTTGTTGACTCTCTCCTCCTCCTCACCAAAGTAAGTCATTAACAGCAGATCAGATAAAGATGTAATTATGAAAGCAAGTATAAAATGATTTTGTTCACAAATCTTTGAAGAGAGACACTGAAATGAGCCTTAGGAAAGAAAAATAAATGCCAGAATATTAGCAAATGAATTTAAAACAACAAAAATAGAGTGGTTTTTGTTTTGGGGTGGTTTTTTGTTTTGTTTTTGGTTTGGGTTTTTTGTTGTTGTTGTTTGGTTTTTTTGTGTGTGTGTGTGTGTGTTTTGTTTTGTTTTGTTTTTTAACAAAACTCTTTTTCAAAGACTTAAAAAGATAAAACCTTGTCACCAGACTTCCTGGAAACTCCAGGAAATGGCAGGTCACTCTGATCCCAATGCGCAATGACCTTATGATTAATTAGGTGCAATCTTATAAATCTTATAATTGTATCTAAACATAACTACTGTATTTAAAATGTAAGTGTTAGGAAACTATGGTTTAGGTCATTTAAGTGACTAAACAGGTTTGCAAAACAACGTCTGCTTGATATTGGAATATAAGCTATGACTAGGAGTCCAATACTTGTTGAAGAAAAAATTATTCTGATACTCGTTAAAGGTGGTAAGAAAGACTTTATTCAAGCAGGGGCCACTGGAATGGGGTTTTGCAGTAGCGGGGAGGGTTTGGGCTCAACTCTGAATACAGCAAGAATAAGTGGGGATTCATAGCCAAAAGCAGGGTGGGGCTCAGAAGATGGAAAAATTGCTAAGAGGAAACATCAGGGGCAAAGGAGGATTCTGACCAAACAGACCTAACAAGTTTCTTGCTAAAGGTAGGCCAGGATTTTCAAATATCACCCTGGCAAGGATGATGAGGGATGAGGAATTTGATCAGATATCACAGGTGGGAGGCTTCTGTCTAAACCGACTCGCAAGATTCTTGGAAACGCAAAGATTGACTTAGAAGTTCAAAGGTGGAAGCCTACTTGAGAAAATGGCTTAGAGGAGCCTGACTCAAGTTTGGTCAAAAAGAGTGTTTGTCATACTTTACAATGTACATCCTGCTAAATTCTGATAGCTATAAAATTATCATTAGACTTGTGATTTATAATAACATGTATATCATTTTTTACATGTATTTTTGTTTAGAAATGCAAAATGCTAGAGTAGGAAGGGAACTTAGGTGTGATTAAACACAATCTGTTAATTCTAGATTGTGGAAAATGTGGTGCAGGAATATGAGAGAGACAAGGTCAGATCATACATTTTTGGCAGAATTGTCTCTTGGTTTTAGTTTTGTATCATTTTTGTTATATAATACTGAGATATGAACCTACATTTTTAATGTTCAAGAGCTTTTTCCCTTTTAGCAAAAAAAATTGTGTTTTTAAATGAAATTGTTCAATAACTGCATCCAAATCAAGTAACATTGGCTTCATTCATAATTTAGCAGTTCCTCAAAGAATAACTTTGGAAGCCTATTAACAATGTTTTATAGTAAGGTGGTTCTAACTTCATGAATTTCTTGATTTGATTCTAGTTGTGTGAACTGTTTCCTTTTTATGAGGTTCTTAGGTATACATGATTAATATAAACCAGTATTTGACCAAGTCATAGTCCATTTCATAAAAAGATTCCACCAACATCAGATGTGTGAATCATGTGCCTCTGAAGTGTGAATGGTAATATTAATTACAATCTCAGTGTCCATTTGGAAGTAAAACTGTGGAGGCTCTTTTTGAATAACAGCCACCACCCGCTTACATCTTCTACTTCCAGCCAATTAAGTGTGAATATATGATTCTGAATTTACCCTCACATAGATTTTCCATGTTCCTTTGAATGAAAAATAGTACATACTAAGGATATTTAATTTTATACCATATGCTTATCAGATAACAGCCTCTGATCTTACTTTTAATTGATTTTGAACAACAAATATAACTGATTGCCTTTTACAAAATCTAGTGATAGTGTCATTGATTTACTTGAGATATCATATAGCAAGTACTCCATGCTTTATAGAGTGTCCTGGGTTCCACTGATCTTGGCAAAAGCTCTCAGCCATCATTTCAAAGCCAGTATTTATATTGGAAGCTAAATAATTTATCATGAATTCTACATAAAATACCATCTGATAATATGTTCTACTTTTGAAATTGCAAAAGTATTCAATATTTCAGTATAAGTTGTAATTCTCTCAATTTGGATTCCATTTGAATTACAGAGCCCCCACACAGAAATATGCTGATGACAAGAAACTTGTCCTCTAAATTGTGCATATTTCTTAAATGCCCTAACCAAGGTGGGATCAAAGATAGTGAGAAAGTTGCCTTGAAATATGATTGATCTCAACCTCAGGGCCCAGGATAATTATGTTAGATTCTTGCAACTATTTCCTTAATAATCAAGAATTTAAACTTTTTAGCATCTCGCCAGAACAAAAATTACTCTCACCTGCTACATATAATATATCTCAAAAAAAGTATTTAGAAAAACTACATTACTTATTCATTTTACATTTTAAATTTAGATTTGTGATGCTTGTTGTTGGCTACATAAAAGTTAGTTATTATCATTATAATTGTTATTGACAGGAGAATTTGTGAGAACCACTAACAGAAATCAATCATTTTAATTACAGTCCTATATAACTATTGAAACTTACAAGGGTGAATAGCAATGACAAACATTTGTTAAGCCTTTATTTCATTAAAGAAAGTACACAATATTTACAAATATTATTTCATTTATTCTTCATTTAACCATCTGAGGTCATTCTATTTTCCTCTTTTGCAGACGTGGTCATCTAATTTGGCCAAAGCCACACAGATGTAATCTGAGCCTGGGCTGTCTGACTCTTAACCATTATGTGTACTGCTGCCCAAATCTTAAAAACTATCATACCCTAACACACACACACACACACACACACACACACACACGCTCATACTCCCCCACCACCATCAACAAAAGCAACATCAGCATTGTCTTATTATCTTGTTATCTAAGAGTTGGCAAAATTTGAATTACAAATGTAAATTGTAAAATTGGTTAGAAATAATTGAGACTTGAGAAGGTATTTAATAAGGGAAGAGGCTAAAAGTATTACTTTTAGTCAATGTCATGTCAACAGCTATATGTTAGAAAAGAAAAATTATGAAATTATGTTCAGGCTTTGATGATATTGATAATAACTATTATCTTCTAGTAAATGACCAGTATGTCTAAGACATATCACATGCACCAGTCTTTAAGCTTTCAGTAGCCTCTCAGACATTTATTATCTCTAATAAGGATGATTGATTCAGAAAGGTAAAGTTAACATGTCAAAAGTAGCCAAGATAGTTAATGGTAGAATCATAATTAAATCCCTACAAGAAAGGAGTTCTATTCACCCAAGTTATGTTGGCTTTCATTAACAAATTTAGTAAGGGGATTTATTTAACTAGACTGAACTGTGTCAGATGAGCGCAATAAAAATGGTGGGGATTAAATCATTGACAAAAAAATTCAAGTAGGCATTATTGTGATTTAGTTGAGCAGTGCATATATTTCTTTTATAATTTTTTTTAAATTAGCAAGTATTTTAGCTTGTTAATTATATGTAGGCTTTTCCATTACTAAGAAATGACAGAACCAAGGAGGAGAGAGAGAGAGAGAGAGAGAAAGAAAGAAAGAAAGAAAGAAAGAAAGAAAGAAAGAAAGAAAGAAAGAAAGAAGAAAGAAAGAAAGAAAGAAAGAAAGAGGAAAAAAGAAAGAAAGAAAAGGAAGGAAGGAAGAAAAAGAAAGGAAGTAAGAAAGAAAGAAAAGAAAGAAAGAAGACAAAAAAGAAGGAAAAAAGGAAGAAAAAACAAGAGAGGGAAGAAATGAAAATCTATTGCAAAGATGAGACAGATACACAAATAAAAGCAAATGTAAGGAAGTAAAAAATATGATGAGATTAAGAGAGTAAATATTGTATTGGAAGACATATTAGTTAATTTCCTTATACTGTATATATATGTATATATATATATTTCTTGCATGTGGTAATGCTGAACTTAACTATAAAGAGACTCAGAAAATAATGATTTCTCCTCTCCAAAGCCAAGTATAATGAAATAAGTCAAAACTAAAGAAAAGTGGACAAATGGGGTTCAGAGCCGATGGCCAACAAAGAATTCTTGAGAGGTCTTCAGTGCAAAAAGGTGGTTTTATTAAAGCAAGGGGACAGGACTCGTGGGCAGAAAGAGATGCACTGGGGTTGTGACAGGTGACTGATTATATACTTTCAAGTTGGGAGGGGGTTAGGGACAGCACAAGCCTCCAAGGTATTTTGGAAGCAAGTTTTCCAGGATCCTGAGGGGACTAACTATTGTTAGGTCATTTATCACTGTTTAGTAAAAACTCAGTCATCAGAACCTTCAGATGTGTTTCAGTGGAACATATGCTTGAAGGATGATTACCCACCTATACCTTGAGGGGTAGAGATAAAGGAAGTTTCCAAAGGAATTTTTATATGTTAAAGAAGACTTACAGGATCCTGGGGGTTCGGGTTAATGTTAAACTAAGATTGCCTTTTGCCCTTAGCATTAATATTGAGGCAGCTGAGTTCTTAGAGGAATGTAATTCTGACTGTTTCAGTGACTTGTCAGTGAGCTGTAAGTAGTAAGGAAATTTAGTTTTTTTTTTTTTCTTTTGCCTTTGTTTCCCACATCAGACAATATGACATTCTGAGATTATGTACAGGTTTTGATAAATATTGTTAATAACTATTTTCCTTTATCAAATGCCTCAGATATGTGAGGTACATCACATATATCATTCATTAGATTTGAAAGCATTTTCTTCCTTATGTCTTCTTTCCCTAACCACTTTATATTCGTGTCTTTTTCTTGTCTGCTGTTTATATTTCTTCTTTTGAGGAAAGACATAAAAAGATTAATGAAAAAGAAGAAAAGTTACTTTATTTCACTTTTACTATGAGGTAACATATTGTATGCTTGTTAGTGAAAGAAGGATTTTGTACTTAAACTCTTATTTCATGTTTAATACCTTTCTCTATTTACAGATTTCTTTAGTGTATTCATTGCCTCGTCACTGGCAATCTCAACTTGATTTTGCTGTCTCCTTTGCTCTAAGAGTGAAGTTGCTTCAGTGTCATAAGTATTGACAGTACGTCCCTGATACCACCTCCCCATGCACGGTCACAATTCAGGTGTCACCTTCCTGAGTGACATCTCTGAAAAATGCTTAATTAGAAAAACAAGAGGAGTTCTGATTTATGGAAAATACATCCTTTATTTGCTGCCTGTACCAACTGAATATCCTACAGATATCAGAAGAATTCAACTTCCTGATAGTTATAATTGGGTTTAAGTAACCTAAACAGAATCCGGATGATTATATAAGAGCTGGAGAAGAGGCAAAGTGATTAACTGGAGACAGCTAACATGTCAAAATTGCTTAACTTTACTTAATTTTAGTGAATGTTCTAAGTGATGTGGAAATGTCGGGGCTCGGAGCCTATAGCCAAGAAAGAATTCTTGAGACTTATTGGTGCAAAAAGGTGTTTTTATTAAAGCACAGTTATAGGACCCATGGGCAGAAAGAGCTACCCTGGAATTGGAGGAGCAACTGATTACATGATATGGAGTTGGGGACAGTAAAGACAAGGGAAGTTTCCAAAAGGATTTTCATAAGCTAAAGAAGACTCACAGGATCCTGGAGGCCTGGCTATTATCAAGCTAAGCTTGTTTTTCCCTCTAGCAAGGCCTTAACATTAAGACTGTTGGGAGTTTCTGGAGGAATGTCCTACTCTGCCTGCCTCAAGTTTTTGTCAATGGACTGCAGGTTATAAGGAAATTTAATTTTATCTACATTTCCTTCTGCCTTTGTTCCCCCTCCTCATAATCGCTTTACTAGCATGCCTTCACATAATCATTGAAAATGCACTATGAGATAAGTGAAATTTTTATACCTATTTGTTTCATGGGAAAAGAAACTGAGGCACAGAAAAATTAACTAACTCCTCTAAGCTCACACATTTAGCCACTTGTGGCACAGAGATTCTAAAGCAGGTCTTTCTTTCCTTTTTTTTTTTTTGGTTTCGTTGTTGTTTTTTTAAGTAATTTCTACCCCCAACATGAGGCTCAAACTCACAACCCCATGATCAGGAGTCAACTGAGCCAGCCAGGGGCCTCCTAAGGCAGGTCTTTTTGATTCTAGAATTCACTACCATGCTTTCTATTACCCCATGAGAAAAATACAATATTACCAGTTTTATTTCCTCTAGCAGATGAATCCTTGTGGTTAATGATAATCAGTCTCTCTCCATATGACAACAGATAATTACTTTGTGTTTTGTAAAATTTCATTGTGACCTCTTGGTTTTGTCTTTAAAAAGAGAGCAGGAGAAAATGTCACATAAAATCTTGGTGATTATTTTCAAAGCTACTGTGAAACAAAAGTTAGAAAACAAAGGCTAAAAATATACAAAGAACAAGGCTGAGAAAAAGAATTGAGTAGAAATTAATTAGTTTCCATGTCTCTTCAGTCTTCCTGACAACATAGAAACCTATGATTTCACAGATCTTAGACTTTATTTTATAATTCATAACTGATCTACACATTTACATAACTTATTTGGAATTTTTTTCTGACCTATTTAAAGACTGGAGTCTTCTCAATGTGCATAGCAAGTTAATATTTTGAAACAGGTAAAAATGTTTCAAAATAAGACTGATGGAGCATGCAAACCCTTATCACAATGTACTAAGACAACAACTTTGGAACTCTATTTAAACTCATAAGAAAACAAAAGCTTTATATAAAACAATTTATTTATTATAAAAATCTCTGGGTGACAGAGATTAGTCTGATATTACTAACAAGTATACTGAGATTTAGATTGTGTAACTTGTATTTTACTTAAATAAAAATAAGCAGTAATTTAGGATGCGGAAAAGCTAAATGCATAACCTATGTTCCTAATTATTGACTTACACTTATGCACTTTTTCCTTTACTA